>NC_057804.1:535311778-535568107 GCF_018294505.1 Triticum aestivum | reverse complement strand
GGACGAAACGGACTTGTGTTGGAGCGCTACGGTCGAAACGGGGGTCCTGTCCACTGGGAGGGGTGTGGCATACCGAAAAACGGACGAAACGGACTTGTGTTGGAGCGCTACGGTCGAAACAGGGGTCCTGTTCATCGGAAGGGGTGTGGCGTACCGCAAAACGGGACTCCACGGGATACTGTTCATCTCCACCGTCGACCTCCTCTAGCCTCCACGGGCTACCGTCGACCTCCTCCAGCCTCCACGGGCTCCTGTTCATCTAGCCTCCACCGCGCGCTACTCCACCGTCTACTGTTCAACCACCCCTCCAGCGTCTACTGTTCATCCAGCCCTCCATCGTCTACTGTTCATCCAGCCCTCCACACCACGGGGTCCTGTTCAACCACCCCTCAACGGCCACCCCTCCACCGTCTACTATTCATCCATCCCTCCACACCATAGGGTCCTGTTCATCCAGAGGCAACGCCACCGCTCACTATTCATCCACCCCCCCCGCAATTCTCACTGTTCATCCAATCTATCGGCTTCAGTTAGCAGCAGTAGCGAAGGAATCGTTCCATCGGGTTCAGTTAACAGCCATCAATCGATCACTCGGGTTCAGTAACGCGTAGCTTGCAGTGCAATCGCTCGGGTTCAGTTAGAGCCCAACGCCTCGCTCGGGTTCAGTTAGAGCCAACGCCTCGCACACACGCACGTACGTGTATGAGAGAAACGCGCATCGCTCGCCCCCCCCACCGTAACAGGCAACTCCCCGAAATTTTCCTCCCCCTCGCTTCTACCACGGTTTTTCCGTCATGGACGGCCCAAAGAATGTCATGCAGCTGCGTCTCCGGCCCGCCCAGGATGAAAAGCCCATTTTCTGTCATATTTTTGTCATAGAAGTAGGAGCCCACCACATCTATGATGATACCGAGTTTTGTCACAATTATCGTCATAGAAGTGTCATATGTATGGTAGGAAAAAAATTCGTTCGGCCCAAAATGTCACGGATGTGTCTTTTTTTTGTAGTGTCTAGAACACGAATGGACTCAGAGTCCGGCGATGGCTTGACGGACGGCTTGCGCAGGTTCTTGAGGGAGACGCCGGATGGGATGGATTGTCATGACGAGGCAATCTTGGCGAGCGTGTCAGCTGCTTTGTTCTCCGTGCGCGGGACATGGAGGAACTCACAGCCTTCGAAGGATCCAGACAGCTTCTGGACGAGGAATCGGTAGCTTGCCATGTTGGAGTCGCGGGCGTCCCATTCGCCGGAGCACTGCTGCACCACCAGGTCCGAGTCACCATAGCACAGAATGCGCCGGATGCTGAGTTCCTTGGCAAGCCGGAGACCGTGCACAAGGGCTTCATATTCGGTGATGTTGTAGGAGGCGGCGAAGTGGATCTGGAGCGCGTAGCGGAGCCGGTCGCCCTTCAGGGATGACAGTACGATGTCGGCACCCAAGCCGAGTCGCATCTTGGACCCATCGAAGTGCATGCACCAATGTGTCGAGTCGGGAGGCGGCGGCAAGTACTGGATCTCGGTCCAGTCGACGAGGAAGTCGGCCAGGGCTTGAGACTTGATCGTGGTGCGGGGCTCATAGAGGATGGTGTGGCCGGCTAGCTGGATCGCCCACTTGGCGACCTGGCCAGAGGCGTCCGGCACCTAATGATTTCTCCGATAGGCGCCGTGCTGACGACGGTGATGGCGTGCTCTTGGAAGTACTACTTCAGCTTCCTGGCGGTGAGGTACACGCTGAAAGATCGAGGATGTCACCTAGAGGGGGGGTGAATAGGTGCTTTAAAATAATTACGGTTTAGGCTTGAACAAGTGCGGAATAAACCTAGCGGTTAATTTGTCAAGCACAAAACCTAAAACAACTAGGCTCACCTATGTGCACCAACAACTTATGCTAAGTAAGATAAGTAACTATGTGATAGCAAGATATACGACAAGAAACAATATGGTTATCACAAAGTAAAGTGCATAAGTAAAGGGCTCGTGTAAGAGATAACCGAGGCACGCGGAGACGATGATGTATCCCGAAGTTCACACCCTTGCGGATGCTAATCTCTGTTTGGAGTGGTGTGGAGGCACAATGCTCCCCAAGAAGCCACTAGGGCCACAGTAATCTCCTCACGCCCTCGCACAATGCAAGATGCCATGATTCCACTATGGGACCCTTGAGGGCGGTCACCGAACCCGTACAAATGGCGACCCTTGGGGGCGGTCACCGAACTCGTACACTTTGGCAACCCTTGGGGGCGGTCACCGGTACCCGTCAAATTGCTCGGGGCGATCTCCACAACTGAATTGGAGACCCCGACGCTTGCCCGGAGCTTTACACCACAATGATTGAGCTCCGAACAACACCAACCGTCTAGGGTGCCAAGGCACCCAAGAGGAACAAGCTCTAGGGTGTCCAAAAGACCCAAGAGTAACAAGCTCAAGGGTACCAAGCACCCAAGAGTAATAAGCTTCTCAACTTGAAACTTCCACGTATCACGTGGAGAACTCAAACCGATGCACCAAATGGAATGGCAAGGGCACACGGAGTGCCCAAGTCCTTCTCTCTCAAATCCCACCGAAGCAACTAATGCTAGGGAGGAAGATGAGAGGAAGAACAAGAAGGAGAACACCAAGAACTCCAAGATCTAGATCCAAGGGGTTCCCCTCACATAGAGGAGAAAGTGATTGGTGGAAATGTGGATCTAGATCTCCTCTCTCTTTTCCCTCACAAACTAGAAAGAATCCATGGAGGGATTGAGATTTAGCAAGTTCGAAGAAGGTCAACAATGGGGGAAGAACACGAGCTCGAGGGATGAGGGTCAATGGGGAAGAAGACCCCCTTTTATAGGTGGGGAAAAATCCAACCGTTATACTCACAGCCCGCACAGAGCGGTACTACCGCTCCAAGGAGCGGTACTACCGCTAGGGAGGTAGTACCCCTTCGAAACACAACAGCGAGGAGGCAAAAAGGCCAGAAGAACCGTCGGAGCGGTAGTACCGCTTGACCTCACGGTACTACCGCTAGGGGTAGCGGTACTACTGCTAAGGGTAGCGGTACTACTGCTTGCGAGCGGTACTAAAAAATTACATCCGGGCCTACCACCGCAGGACTTGGATGAGTTTTTGGTCCGGAGTGGTACTACCGCTGTAGGAGCCGCGGTAGTACCGCTCTGGAGCGGTAGTAAAAAATTACATCCGCTCCAATTCGTGGTAGTACCGCTGCAGCCTTTTCAGAACACCAAAACTGCCACAACTTTTGCAAACGGACTCTGAATTCGATGAAACCAAGTTTGTTGAAAAAGTAGCGACAAGGGCTAACACAATCTTGAAAGAAATATCAATAAGAAGCAAATTAGAAAATACCCATAAGAAAATGGTGAGAACCCTTCCTTGGATAAGACTGGTAAAACCTCCAACACCGAAAACATCATAGAAGACGCATGCGAACTCCGTTTTCGATGAACTCAAGCTTGTCATCAAGATGACCATAAGATCTAAGACTCACAAAGGGAACCAAACAATAACCAAGAAGCAAGATGCAAGGATGCAATGGTTTGAGCTCTCTACTAACGATTCGATCAAGCTACCAACTTGAGAGCCCCCCTTGATAGTACGGCAAACGATCCTATAACCCGTTCTCCCAACTACCACCATGAGATTGGTAAAATAGAAAACCTATCAAGGGAAAACCTTTGCCTTGCACATGGTCCACTTGAGCTAGATGATGAAGATCTTGACTCCCTCAAGTTGGACCACCTTTCTTGATTGTGTTGGCTCGATGAAGACTAGATGATTGCTCCCCCATAGTCCACTATGGGTGAGCCACTCTCTGGCTCATCTTCACAAGACATTGTCACCACAATGGGAGGCAAGCTTCAAGCACTTGATCTCTTCATGATGCATCACTTGAATTTGCAGACCGCATCCTAACCCCACAAAGAACTCTCACGAAGACCATGGGTTAGTACACAGAGCATAATTGACAATGCTTACCATACCATGGGATCACTTGATCCCTCTCGGTACATCTTCTACGCTTTGTGAGTTGATCAACTTGATTCACTCTTGACTTAGTCTTGATCATCCTTGAATCTTTCCAACTCTCTTCATTTGGGTGATGTCTTGAAGGTAAACATGAATGATCACACAATCTTCTTCTTCAAAACATGCTTGCAATAAGCTCAACACTCACATGACCAATCTTGGGATAATTCCTTAATAGCACCTTGGTCAACTCATAAACTCCTTGAAACCAACACATGGACTTCAAGAAAAGCCTATGGAAAAAACCTTCAAGTATAACTCAAGGCAACCATTAGTCCATAGAGATTGTCATCAATTACCAAAACCAAACATGGGGGCACGACATGTTCTTTCAATCTCCCCCATTTTGGTAATTGATGACAATCACTTTCAAGAGAGTTTATACAAGGAGTTATGCATCACCATGCAATGCAACAACCAACGATGCATGAGAATGGGATGCAAATGCTTAGGAACCAAAACCAAAGCAAGGAGAAAACTCTGAGACTTCTCCATAAAACTCTCTGAAACTCCTCCCCCATTGGCATCGATTGCCAAAATGGGTGAAAAGCTTAGAAGGCCAATATAAAGAGTGTTCCTCCATAAATTGTGTATCTCTCAAAAAGAGAGTGGAATGCAATACACATATCCAATACTTGGAGGAAGACAAACTGTATTGAGGCCCAAAGATTGCAAAAGAATGATATGCCACAAAGACATAACAAAGAGAGAAACAAGAAATCGAGCAATCAAAAGATACCAATTGAAGCAAGAAATCAAAGGATATCAATTGAACCAACTAGACGAAAGATCCTATGAGCCACATGAATGAAGGATATTAAGATATGAACAAAGGTGTATTCTAAATAAGCTAGAGAAGCTCCCCATGATTTGTGCACACATAATAATTTTTAATTTGGATACAAAGTGCACAAAATAGGATCATAGCTCCCCCAAAATCAATAGAAACAAAAAACAAGTGCAAGTGAGCATAAAGGAAACTAAGCCTAGCACTTGCAACAAACACATGGTTGAGCAACATGTAAAAGAGGCAACTTAAGAATAGGCTCAACCAAAATAATGTGTGTGAGTCATGGCAAAGAAATTGAGAAGACTAATGTATGGATGAGCATTAAGCATCAACATAGTCTTGGATAGTGGAGATACAAGGTGCATGACATGTCCTCGCCACACACACCAAGCAAAAGGGTTCACAAGCACACTAAAAATGCAAAATGAAGAACCAACACTTGTGACAACCCATGGTGAAGATAGAAGATGAAAGCCTCATCAAGACGAGGGATACCAATTAAGATGGCAAAAGCCTCATAGAGATAAGCATGAGGAAAATAATCTTCACCACACAAGAGTGTATCAAGATGCAACAAGATAAGACACACACTCAAGGAAAAAGCTTTCATGAACCACCAAAGAAAAAACAAAAGAAAGACAAGGTGGACGTGAAAGAAAGGATATCATCTAGATATGCAACTTCTTTCAAGTGTATAAGATTCTAGGTAGACGAAATCATGATGATATATATCTACAAAGAAGGATGTACACCCGGAATAGTTACAACACGAAGGAACAAGATATCCAAAAGGAAGTCATAGATATAGCAATAAGATTTTTGCTTCGAAGCATAGCACATGGCTAGATATGGTCTTATTGTATAGATGAATTCCTACCACACAACTATCAAAGACATCACAACTAGCAACATGAGATCATCGTTGAGATGCTTTGAGAAAGGAAACAAGTATCACAAGATGGAATGACTATCATGCCAAGATGCAACCTCACAAGGTTGAATGCAAGAAAAGAATGCATGAATAAATACTTGTTACCGAGATATTATTGGAAGGATGTAGAAGAAACCAATTGAAGGTAATAGATAGTAGTTCATTGAGCATCCTAGCTTGACTCCAATAAGCACGTGATGACACCACCTTCCTTGTGAGTCAACTGAGCATCCAATGCATCTCCAATTGTTCCTAGAACAACAACACAAATAAAATGGTACCCAAACTCATTGGGACCAAAGAGTTAGAGAACCAACAATACATAGGACAAACTCCACATCGATATGTGCATATAGATATGAAAATGAATCTCATGCGCATCTCATCCAATATGAGACTTGGTGGAGTTTCCCCTATATATTGGGTCAAAGAAAGAAAACATGCCAAAGGAACTACATGAAGTTAAAATGCATGCTCAAGACTTTCAAGAACCGATAACAAAATACAAGGAAAAACCAAGTGAAAAGGATAAAAATGGAGAAATCATCACTTGGAAGATATCATTAAAAGATACATCAAGGAATGAGATATCCACTAGAACACACAAAAAGATGTCAAACTCCCAAAGGAGAGGATGGTTCCAAACAAACCAAGCTCTCTACAAACTTTCATGATGGCACAAAGTACCAAAAGAAACGACTTGCCTTCCACCAACACACACTTAAAATGGATCACAAGTTTAGTGTTTTATAGAAAATAGGATAGCTCCCCCACGAGTTGTGCATTATAGAGAATTTGCATTTGAATACAAAATGCACAAGTTAGGATCACCACGTTCACTATATCAAGGAAAACACTAGACAAGACCAAGAAAACAACAAGATCCTCAAGTGGCACAGAAGGCAATGGGAGTTGACACAAACTTGGCAAGAGATAACGAAAATAAAAAGCAAACGCCAATTAGAAGATGATCAATGATTTCTACCACACATAAGTGAGTACCAATTGTCAAAAGACAAGAAGTATTTGGAAATAATTCCCGGTGGTAGATAGCAAGGATATCCGACATCATCTTCACACCAAACACAAGCAAATTGCAACTTGTAGAGCTAACATGCCACCTAGGAACAATATAATTTACAAAAACAATTCTAAGTGAAAATATCTCAAATGTACACATTTTCTAGGCTTGTAATATACACATAGCATATTACTCCCCCATAATATGATACCAATGAAAAACTTAACAAGATGCAAAAGAGAACCAACAAGAGATAATTAATGGACCAAATAGAATTTGAATTTCTCATGAGAAGACATACCACGTAAAGACTAGATAATCTTGTAATATCAATACTAGATGGTATTCCTCATGTACACACATTTTTAGGATTGTGAGGTGCACAAAGCACATCACTCCACCAAAATGGGATGTTCCATTAATCTCTCACAAGATCCAACTAAGATATAAACAAGATGAACAAAGGCTCAACACACTACACACACGTACATGATGTGCGAACCAACATGCACATACTTGATTTCTCAAGATAAGCAAATTGGAAGCATAACATATACACGCACATGCAAGGTACAAAACCACAACACGCTTAGGGGCAAGTAACTTTCAATGTAAACAATTTAATCACAAGTTACCGCAAGGGGGAACATTGGATATAAGATAGAAACTTGATAATCCGAATGACTTGGCTTGAGACAATATGAATGATGAAGACCCCTTAATTATTCATAATGTAGCCAAGTCTCCAATGACCTCCATCAACACCTATTGATCAAGTTTTAGCTTGTTGGTCCCCAAACAAGTTGGGTCATAAGAGGTTAGTCACAATAGGCTTGGACACCCAAATGGTTCTTTTCTTGACACCACTTTGAGTACCAACAAACTTGGCAAACACATTTACAACCTTATCCTTCCCAAGAGAATAGATATTATCAATAATAATTGGGTTGGATAATTTACCACTAGTGCATGAAGAAGCGACGTGACGTTTCTCACGACATAAGTAGCAACATCTACTCTTCATTTTCTTATCACTTGATTTCTCAACAAGAGAGGCATTAACTTGAGTCTTGTTGGGAAGTGGCCTTTCTTCAAATTGAGGTTGAGCATGAGATTGAACTTGTGGCCTCTTCCCTTGTTGCTTGTAACCAATGACATTCTTCTTCAATGGGCAATATCTAACATGATGCCCTTCAGTTTTGCACTTGAAGCAAACAATCTTGGCCGAATTCTTGTCTTGTTCTTGGCCCTTATTTTTGTTCATCTTGGACTTCTTCTTCTTATTGGAGTTGAATCCAAGTCCACCTTTGTCATTGGGGGATTTTTGCACACTCAAGATATTGTTGAGTGTGGATTTCCCTTCATGACTCTTTTCCAAGTCTTTCTTCAAAGAAGTGACTTGGGCCTTGAGCTCTTTGATTTCCTCTACATGGTTAGTCTCAACACAAGTACTAGAGGAAGTATAATCTTCATCATTAGAGCAACAAGGCAAGGAAAGCAATTCATCACAAGATGTACCAATGTTATGCATAGACGAATTACGAGGACTAGCACAAGGCAATATAGCATTTTGACTAAAAGTGGTGCTAATGTCCACATGAGGCTCACTATATGTTACCTTAGCAATCATAGCCTCATGAGCTATTTTTAGCACATTATGGGATACAAGAAGATCATCATGAGATCTAGAAAGCTTTTCATGACTTTCTTCCAATTTCCCATACTTGCTAGATAGCAACTCAAGTTGAGCCCTTAGCTATACATTCTCCTTTAAAATGGATGCTTCACAAGAAATAGAGTTAGTAGCACAAGCATCATCATTAACAACAAGAGGAGAATGCAACTTGGCAAGCTCTTTTAAATAATAAGCTTCAAGTTGAGCATGAGACTCGGTGAGTTTGATGAGCTCACCCTTGATGACCCTTGAGCCATTTTCGAGGTGCTCAAAATCCTCAAGGAGTCTAGCATGAGCAACTTCAAGCTTAGCATTTTTAGTTTCAAAAACATTGGCCACCTCAAGAGCTCTATCATTAGATTCCTTCACTCAAGATAATTCTAGAGCAAAAGTCTCCTCAAGAGATTCGGAGGTGGTTTGTTCATGTTCAAGAGCTTGAGATAGCTCCACGATCTCATTTGCGTAATCACGCTCATGAGCTTCCATTTTCTCAATGGTGACCTAATGCTCCTCTAGATGAGATTCCAACTCCTCAATGTATTTCTTGCCATCAATGGCAATGGACATTATTTCCATGAAGTTGGAACGAGCAATTTTATTTTTATGAAGAGCTTTAAAAATCATTTCTCCCTTAGTTTTTAAGGAGGCAACATTATCATTCTCTTCATCATCATCCTCATCATCATTAGCATCAACATCATCATCAAGAGACATATTGGGGTACAAAGTAGGAGATACCTTTGACGCCTTAGCCATAAGGCAAAAAGCAATAGATGATGATGTAGGATCCCTTGAGGCACCATTAAACACCACATCTTGTTCCATGGAGTGTTGGGTTTCCTCTACATTGTTAGCACAAAAATTTGAGGAAATAGATGCATTATTATCATGGCAACAAGACATAGCAAGCATATCATCATGAGATTTAGTCAAGCAATTTCTACATGATATGCAAGGACTATCAACACAAGAATGTGAAACATTTGGAGTGCTCGAAGTGTTAAAGCCCAAAGAAGGAGCATTGCAATAATATAGTGATGAAGGATCATCCACAATAAGCATACTATCATCATTGCAATGACCAACACTACTCACCATATCATTACCTAGTGGCGAACCACATGTAGGTGAAGTAGAAGAAGTTGAGAAGACTATACGACCGGAGATGGAGGGAGAACAATCATCCCCACAAATCTTGGACACACCATATTTATCTTGAAGCTTCGTCCACAACTCATGAGCATCTCGGAACGACATGAGTTGAAATATAACTACATTGCTCAAAGCATCGAAAAGCACATTAGAAGCTTGAGCATTGAGATAAGAGTTTTTCTCATCCTCTAAAGATAATCTCTGGGGATCCTTTGGAGGAGAAAAACCCATATCTACAATTCGCTCTAAATTTGGGTCCATGACCCTAAAGAGATTAAGCATGCGAATTACCCAAACATTAAAATTTGTGCCATCGAAACTAAGAGTGTCAGAGAATCCTAATCCGCTAGTCGACATCTTTACTTTCTAGGTGGTAAAGCCTAAAAAGAGAGACGAGGCTCTGATACCAATTGAAAGATCGAGGATGTCGCCTAGAGGGGGGGGTGAATAGGCGCTTTAAAATAATTATGGTTTAGGCTTGAACAAGTGCGGAATAAACCTAGTGGTTAATCTATCAAGCACAAAGCCTAAAACAACTAGGCTCACCTGTGTGCACCAACAACTTATGCTAAGCAAGATAAGTAACTATGTATAGCAAGATATACGACAAGAAACAATATGGATATCACAAAGTAAAGTGCATAAGTAAAGGGCTCGTGTAAGAGAAACAGAGGCACGCGGAGACGACGATGTATCCCGAAGTTCACACCCTTGCGGATGCTAATCTCCGTTTTGAGTGGTGTGGAGGCACAATGCTCCCCAAGAAGCCACTAGGGCCACCGTAATCTCCTCACTCCCTCGCACAATGCAAGATGTTGTGATTCCACTAAGGGACCTTGAGGGCGGTCACTGAACCCGTACACTTTGGCAACCCTTGGGGGTGGTCACCGGTACCCGTCAAATTGCTCGGGGCAATCTCCACAACCTAATTGGAGACCCCGACGCTTGCCCGGAGCTTTACACCAGAATGATTGAGCTTCGAACAACACCAACCGTCTAGGGCACCAAGGCACCCAAGAGGAACAAGCTCTAGGGTGTCCAAAACACCCAAGAGTAACAAGTTCAAGGGTACCAAGCACCCAAGAGTAATAAGCTTCTCAACTTGAAACTTCCACGTATCACATGGAGAACTCAAACCGATGCACCAAATGCAATGGCAAGGGCACACGGAGTGCCCAAGTCCTTCTCTCTCAAATCCCACCGAAGGAAGATGAGACGAAGAACAAGAAGGAGAACACCAAGAACTACAAGATCTAGATCCAAGGGGTTCCCCTCACATAGAGGAGAAAGTGATTGGTGGAAATGTGGATCTAGATCTCCTCTCTCTTTTCCCTCAAAAACTAGAAAGAATCCATGGAGGGATTGAGAGTTAGCAAGCTCGAAGAAGGTCAACAATGGGGGAAGAACACGAGCTTGAGGGATGAGGTTCAATGGGGAAGAAGACCCCCTTTTATAGGTGGGAAAAAATCGAACCGTTATGCTTACAGCCCGCACAGAGCGGTACTACCGCTCCAAGGAGCGGTACTACCACTAGGGCGGTAGTACCGCTTCGAAACACAACAGCGAGGAGGCAAAACGGCCAGAAGAACCGTCGGAGCGGTAGTACCATGAGGCGGTACTACCGCTAGGGGTAGCGGTACTACTGCTAAGGGTAGCGGTACTACTACTTGCGAGCGGTACTAAAAAATTACATCCGGGCCTACCACCGCAGGACTTGGGACGAGTTTTTGGTCCGGAGTGGTACTACCGCTATAGGAGCCGCGGTAGTACCACTCTGGAGCGGTAGTAAAAAATTACATCCGCTCCAATTCATGGTAGTACCGCTGCAGCCTTTTCAGAACACCAAAACTGCCACAACTTTTCCAAACGGACTCCGAATTCGATGAAACCAAGTTTGTTGAAAAAGTAGCGACAAGGGCTAACACAATCTTGAAAGAAATATCAATAAGAAGCAAATTAGAAAATACCCATAATAAAATGGTGAGAACCCTTCCTTGGATAAGACCGATAAAACCTCCAACACCGAAAACATCATAGAAGACGCATGCGAACTCCGTTTTTGATGAACTCAAGCTTTTCATCAAGATGACCATAAGCTCTAAGACTCACAAAGAGAACCAAACAAGAACCAAGAAGAAATATGCAAGGATGCAATGGCTTGAGCTCTCTACTAACGATACGATCAAGCTACCAACTTGAGAGGCCCCCTTGATAGTATGGCAAACGATCCTATAACCCGGTCTCCCAACTACCGCCATGAGACCGGTAAAATAGAAAACCTATCAAGGGAAAACTTTGCCTTGCACATGGTCCACTTGAGCTAGATGATGACGATCTTGACTCCCTCAAGTTGGACCACCTTTCTTGATTGCGTTGGCTCGATGAAGACTAGATGATTGCTCCCCATAGTCCACTATGGGTGAGCCACTCTTCGGCTCATCTTCACAAGACATTGTCACCACAATGGGCGGCAAGCTTCAAGCAGTTGATCTATTCATGACGCATCACTTGAACTTGCACACCGGATCCTAACCCCACAAAGAACTCTCACGAAGACCATGGGTTAGTACACAGAGCGTAATTGGCAATGCTTACCATACCATGGGATCACTTGATCCCTCTCGGTACATCTTCTATGCTGTGTGAGTTGATCAACTTGATTCACTCTTGACTTAGTCTTGATCAACCTTGAATCTTTCCAACTCTCTTCATTTGGGTGATGTCTTGAAGGTAAACATGAATGATTACACAATCTTCTTCTTCAAAACATGCTTGCAATAAGCTCAACACTCACATGACCAATCTTTGGATAATTCCTTAATAGCACCTTGGTCAACTCATAAACTCCTTGAAACCAACACATGGACTTCAAGAAAAGCCTATGGACAAAACCTTCAAATATAACTCAAGGCAACCATTAGTCCATAGAGATTGTCATCAATTACCAAAGCCAAACATGGGGGCACCGTATGTTCTTTCACACGCCGTAACACATCTTCTGGTAGTGCGGGTAGTTCTGCTTGGAGATGGAGAGCACCTCGCTCAGGTAGTACACTGGACGCTAGACGGCTTGGATCTTGCCCTTCTCTGGTCGCTCCACCTCCAGCACCGTGCTGACCGCCCGCGAGGTCGCGACAATGTAGAGAAACGGCGGCTCCTTGTCGTCGGTGCGGCCAGGACTGGTGCGGTGGAGAGCATGCGTTTGAGCTCTTGGAAGGCCTCGTCTGCCTTGCCATTCCATTCGAACGGGCTTGTCTTCTTCATCAGCTGGTACAGGGGTAGCGCCCTCTCGCCCAGCCGACTTAGAAACCGGCTGACCGAGGCCAAGCACCCGGTGAACTTCTGGACGTCGCGTAGCCGAGCCGGCTTGCACATGCGCTCGATGGCCTTGATCTTCTCCGGGTTCGCCTCAATGTCGTGTTCCGAGACGAGGAAGCCGAGTAGCTTTCCGGCCGGGACGCCAAAGATGCATTTTGTAACGCCCCGGATGTAAATTTCCATAATTGTAACTCCAACTCTTGCCATTTTCGGCTATGTGATATTTTTTTCCTCCGTGGTTGGGTTTTTGTTTTTTCGTTTTGCATTTTTTTCATGTCATGCATTTCATCTCATGGCATCATGTGCATTGCATCGACATTGCTTGCTTAAAACTTGCACCCGCTCGTAGTTGCCGCGTCTTCCTTGTCCCTGTTGACCTTCTCTCAGACCAACCGGAATGCTCTCTTCTCTCTTGTCTTCTCTGTGGCCTTTTGTCAGACCATGTTGTCTTCGATTTCCCCTCTCGTTTATTGTCCAGACTCTCCATGCATGTCACCGACCCCTCGCCTGCGCGCCCGAAACTTGCCCGAACCCGAACCGCTCGGTCGTTACAGTTGGGTCCGGATCATCCCCAAACATCTATAAAACATTTCCGTTTTCTTACTTGGTCTACCTAACCTACTTTTTTCGGCCATTCGATTACGATCGAAGGACCAGATTAGTCCCTAGCCAAAAATCTCTTTGCTATATATAGTGGACAACCCTAGATCCTAGGGAGCTTGTCCCATCAGTCCCGTCCCGCCGCTAGCCGTGAGATCCACCTCGTTTTCCCTGTCCACCCAAATGGTAGCCTCCACCTCTCCTCCCAATTCACCTCCATCGATCCCAACACCACCAGGCTGCTGCCTTGTCATCCCTCCCCTTCCTCTGCCCTGTCTCTGCTCGCTAGCTCCTGCGCGAACAGAAGTGGAGCTGCCGAAGCCACTAGGATCCCGTCACTGGAGCCGCCCAGCCATGTCCTTGTTTGTTCCCCTTCTCCTTCCTTTCCCTCTCTAGTTTCCTCTCCCTCTGCTCGACCCTCTGCTCATCCCTATGCTCGTTTCCTTTGGACAAGGGACCTCCTTGGACGAACGCCAAGGCCGCCAAGAGGATCCCGACGCCGCCGTCTTGCCTCTACTCCACCTCCCCGCCTTCGGTCGCCATCTTCAGTGAGTGCAGCCACCGGTGAAGCCCCGCAGGTCGCCGTCTCCCTCCTCCCATCTTCTTTTCCTCCCGCATTCTCCCGTTGCATGTCTCTTATCTCTGTCTCTCTCCAGTGGTCAGGAGAACCCCGCCGCCAGAACGCACGGGAGCCACCTCCTGCCGTCGCCCGGATCCGGCGCCCCTTCGCCCGTTGTCGGTGTCAAAACCGGCGGATCTCGGGTAGGGGGTCCCGAACTGTGCGTCTAGGCGGATGGTAACAGGAGACAAGGGACACGATGTTTTACCCAGGTTCGGGCCCTCTTGATGGAGGTAAAACCCTACGTCCTGCTTGATTGATATTGATATTGTGGATGTTTACAAGAGTGGATCTACCACGAGATCGAGGAGGCTAAACCCTAGAAGCTGGCCTATGGTATGATTGTAATGGTTGTTGTTGTTGTTGTGTCCTACGGACTAGAGCCATCCGGTTTATATAGACACCGGAGAGGGCTAGGGTTACATAGAGTCGGTTACAATGGTAGGAGATCCACATATCCGTATCGCCAAGCTTGCCTTCCACGCCAAGGAAAGTCCCATCCGGACACGGGGCGAAGTCTTCAATCTTGTATCTTCATAGTCTTGGAGTCCGGTCGATGATGATAGTCCGGCCGATGATAGTTCGGCTGATGATGGTAGTCCGGCTATCCGGACACCCCCTAATCCAGGACTCTCTCAGTAGCCCCTGAACCAGGCTTCAATGACAATAAGTCCAGCGCGTATATTGCTTTGCATTGCAAGGCGGGTTCCTCCTCCGAATGATAGAAGATTGTGAACACCAGGATAGTGTCCGGCTCTGCAAAATAAATTCCACATTCCACCGTAGAGAGAATAATATATACACAAGTTCAATCTGCTGACGTTTTTTACGGCATGACGTCACGCCACTACCAAGCCATTACTTGAATCGTTTTTTACTCTACCACCTCAGCGCATTTAGCGAAGCGGTTTCCTTGGCACGTCTTGTCGAAGCAGAGATCGTGTTCCCCCTTAATCCGGGATTCTCATCAACACGGACGTGGGTAACCCAACCGCGCCATTGATGGTGTCGCTTGGGGGATAAGCGAGTTTTACCAGGCCGGTGGGGGATGCGTAGACTTCGTCCGCCCATATAAGGGATAAGGATTCACCTTTTCATCTACGCCTTCTTCCTCCTTTGCTTATCCATTTCCGCGCACTCAAGCTCCAGCGCCCAAGCCCGCACATCTCGTCTCAACCTTCCCCAGTTATGTCCGGAGCGGGAGGCAAGTGGATGACCTCCTCCGTTACGGAGGAGCACATCGAAAGACTGCGCAGCGCCGGCTACCTGTCCGGCGACATCGCGCACCGGCTGCCCGACGAGGGGCAGCTCGTCCCCACCCCCAGGCCCCATGAGAGGGTCGTTTTTCTTCCCCACTTCCTTCGTGGACTAGGTTTTCCACTTCACCCCTTTGTCCGGGGGCTCATGTTCTACTACGGCCTGGATTTCCATGATCTGGCGCCGAACTTCATCCTCAACATCTCGGCGTTTATCGTCGTGTGCAAGGCCTTCCTCTGCATCCAGCCCCACTTCGGCTTGTGGCTCAAGACCTTCAATGTCAAGCCGGAGGTAGTGAAGGGCACTCAAGCGGAGTGCGGAGGCGCCATGTTGGGCAAGATGCCCAATGTCCATTGGTTCGAAGGGGCCTTCGTGGAATCCGTCAAGGGGTGGCAATCGGGGTGGTTCTATATCACCGAGCCGCGCGACCCTAAGTGGGCGGCGGCCCCCGAGTTCAGATCTGGTATCCCCACGCAGCTCACCTCCTGGAAAGAGAAGGGCTTGCTGTGGGGTAGTTCGGAGGAGCTGACGGGACTCCAAGCCTGTATCCAGAAGCTGGTGAAGAAGCTTAGGCTGGTTAACATGGTCCAAGTCATGCTCATCCGCCGGATTCTCCCATGCCAAGAGCGGGCATTCAATCTGTGGGAGTTCAATCCGGAACAGCACCAGGCGCTGAGCAGGCTCTTCGACACGACGTATGAAGGCGCCTGGAGGGTGCTGTTTAAGGGCGCCGAAGCCCCCGCATTCGCGACTGAAGATCCCGGATTTTGCTCGCAGCGCCAAGCCGACGAGGTAAGTGATTCTACCCCTTTACGGGACACTTGCTTTTCATAGTTTGACTCTATGCGGGTTTTAATTTCCCCTTTCCTTTGACAGGACTGGATGAGGAAGGCGGAGCAGATTATCTGCCTGGCTCCTATGCCAGAAAACCCAGTAGACGCCCCTCTAGCGAGGCTGCTGGTTCCGGCACCGCACGTGGTGCCGGAGAAAAAGGCCAAGAAGGAGGCCACGGGTGCTCGAAAGAGTTCCCGTTTTCAGGTGTCCGACGACTCCGGGGCAGACTCCTCCCCCGAAAACGAGGAGGAGAAAGAGGACTCTCTCCCAGAGGAGGGAGAGAGGAAGAGGAAGGCTTACCCAACAGGGGAGGCCGAAGGGTCCAAGAGGGGAAGGACTATTCCCCCGGACAGCTCTGCCAACATCAACGTTGGCGAGGAAGAATGGCCTTCAAGGGCCAGGCCTCCGGCGAGATCGTAAGTATCCGGATTCCTGAATGATTTATAATTTCTTTTTCTGCGTCACATAGTGTCATTCTGATGCCGCATGCTGCCTGTAGTCCGGCCAATGATGATCTCCCCGCTTCATCGAGTGGGTCATTGGCTCCGTCGGATGTAGACTCCATCCCGACCGCCTCCACCCCTCGCGACACCGAGGATGCCGAGGTGGGATCCCAAGAAGGGACCCATCACGGGGAGGCTCCGGAGGCGCCACAAAGCGTCCTCCCAGACTTTGTGCCGGACTCCATATCAGAACCCGCAGTGGTTCCGGAGTTCGGCCGGCGGCCCCTTCACACGAAGGGAAAGACCGAGACGCCGGCGGCTTCCGTCCAACCGGAGGCACCGGACAATTTGTTGGAGGCGCTCCATAGCGCTTCCATCGAGGAAGAACACCGCACTATTATGAGTGCGGTGGTTCAAAAGGTACAACTTGTCAAGAGCGGGCTGACCGAAGCCTGCAATAGCCTTCTATCAGGCTTTGAGGTAAGAAGTTAAAAATATGCAATGTAATGCCGCATAGACAGTAGCCCCTGATGCTCAGTTCGGTGTTCGGAAAGAAAAGCTGGACTGAGGATCTGAAAAAAAAGAAGATATACGCAGGGTTGCTAAAAAAAATTATGTCAATATGGGTTGCAGGCTGCGCTGCTGACCTCTGCCGCACTGACTGCGGAGGTCGGTGCTTTGAAGCAGGAGCTCGAGCGGTCCGAGCAAGAGCTCGGCTGCGCCAAGAAGTAGCTCCAGGACAAAGAAGGTGAGTAACACCACTTTGAACTTGTACCTTACAAAAAAGGATTTAGGTTGCAACAAAAAATAACAAGGATAACATGGGTACTGCAGGGGCCACGAACGAGGTGGCGACCCTGAAGGAGGCCGTGTCTGCGGCCGAACGCAATGCGGCCGCGGAACGGGCAGAGCGAGAAAAGCAGGAGGCGCGGGTGGCGGTGGTTCAGCAAGAGCTCCAGGCTTTCATGGAAAAGCATGAGAGTTTGGAGCGTGACTGAAAGACTCGAGAGTCCGAGCTTGCCGCAGCTCTCGAAAGTGCCAAGACTGCCAAGGCCGATGCCCATAAGTCCCTTCAGGAGATTGAGTTGGTGAGGAAGATAGCGGCGGGTAAGGCATTTTTCATGCAAAGCAAGCATGTGAATGTAAATTATGTGTTACTTACCCGAATTCGGAGCTCTCCAGGGGCGTTTGCAGATCTGCCCCGCAGCGTGTCTGATGCCGCCGCATTCTACCTAGCCGAGGAGGGGAGCTCAACGGAGAAGGTCTTCTGGTCTCAGTATGCTGAGGCCGGCCATCCGGTGCCCCCTAGCGACCAGCTGAAGCAGCTGGTCGAGCTCCACAAGGTGGCCGAGCAGGCCATGAAGGGCCTCATAGTCCGGCTGTGGCCTGGAGAGGCCATGCCTGGGAGCTACTTCGGTCTTGTGCGACGGTTGGTGGATGCGTGCCCCTGGGTGGAGGTTATCAAGCGCTCCGCCTGTATTGAAGGTGCTCGTCGGGCCCTTGCCTGTGCAAAGGTGCATTGGGGCAAGCTGGATGCGGAGAAGCTAATCACTGACGCGCCACCAGCGGGCAAGGAATATCGTACGCCCGAAATGTACTATAAGACTGTCCTGAAGGGTGCCCGCAAGATTGCGGATGAGTGCCCCAGGGATGTAATTATTGAGTAAATTCGCAATGTGTTATCCTGTGCGCTGAAAACTTTGTTCATATGCGCTAAGCAACGCTTGTTAATTTAAAATATTACCTTCTGTGCGGCCATTTATTAAATCTGAGAGATGGCAAGTCGTTGGCTTCATCCCCCATGCCACGAGTGCTGGGGTGTTCGGGATAAACTTGAGCACTCTTGTTCCCGTTTTTGGGTCCATCTAGGGAGGCGCTCAACACAACGAACAAGGCAACCGGACTTATAGTGCTTGAACACTCTCACTTAGCCATAGAATTCTATAATTTTAAATTTCGGCGAAGCCCCTAGTATTCGGAAGACCGAATTAGGGGCGCTATCCACGCCTTCGTCGGACATTATCCGGAACTTCGCTTGAAGCGGCGTAGGTCTTTAAGGACCCGAAAGGACCTCTCGAACAGCGACCAGTCTCTCGCCTTATCATGACAGTCAGTTTTAGCTTTCTACACTGAGGCGTTAACCCGGCTCAACCGGGGCGCAATCGCAGTGGTTCTCCCAGTGCTACCTTAGCCGATAGAACGGAACGTAAGGTGCCAAACATGGGAGCCGGGCAAACCCAACTATTGACCCAAGACATGATTCGGAGCCGATTCATATAATGCTATAAGTTCGGGGTGCCGCACTTGTGAAAGTGTGCAGACTTTATCACACCATAATGCGGGGAACATAAGCCCCTGGTGTATTTCGCCGTACCAAAATGTACGGATGCAACATGTCGTAAATGATCATATATATATAAGGTAATGCAATTATGGGCAAAAAGTGCTGCATTTTATTCGAGAAGATCTGCTATGAGTGCGGAATGATACAAATAGTGCGGAAAGCAAGGGATTGGACGAATTAAAGGTGTCTCCCTCTAGGGGTAGGCCGCGGAATGGTGTATTTAACCAATTTAATGCTCGTAATGGAGACCACCTAAGTGTTCATCGCGGCCTTTGTCCCTCCCTGGCTGTTGCATCATGAGTTCGGCAGGTTCGCCGCCGGACAGAGTTCTGTATAAAAAAGAGAGAAATAAAAGATAAAAAGAGCCACACTTGGGAGCCCCTGGTGTGGTTGAACCGCACTCTGGGTCTGTTGTGGTTGTGCCTCTCCCCCTATGCCCATGGTATCTCCAGGGCGTAATTATGTACGCGGAGAGTTTGTCTTACAATTGTGCGAGGGCTGGGGTTGAGGCCGCATTGCTATGCGTGCTCGGAACGTGCCAGGTGGTCTTGGTTGATGTTGCTCCGGGCGCGTTTGGTCGTGTCCGGTCGTTTAACGGCCGGACTCTGAAATTGCCTTAAAAGGCTGCTCTGTACTTCTACCGCGAGAGCCGCTGTATGTTCCTCCGTGCGGAGGGAGCGTTCCGTGTTTCCATTGACCGTGATGACTCCACGAGGGCCTGGCATATTGAGCTTAAGGTATGCATAATGCGGCACCACGTTGAATTTTGCGAATGCGGTTCGTCCGAGCAGAGCGTGATAGCCACTGCGGAACGGGACTATGTCGAAGATTAACTCCTCGCTTCGGAAATTATCCGGGGATCCCAAGACCACTTCCAGTGTAACTGAGCCTGTACAACTGGCCTCGACACCTGGTATGACGCCTTTGAAGGTTGTCTTTGTAGGTTTAATCCTTGAAGGGTCTATGCTCATCTTGCGCACTGTATCCTGATAAAGCAGGTTCAGGCTACTGCCGCCGTCCATCAGGACTCTTGTGAGGTGAAATCCATCGATGATTGGGTCTAAAACCAATGCGGCGAATCCGCCATTAGTGCACGCTTCCGCTCCCTCTTGGGTATATGCATTGCGTATATCATGTTTACCGTCCGAACTTGAGGGGGGAATCCCTTTTGTCCTCTGTTGTTCGGCGGCCGGGTCTCTTCCTCGTCATCGCTGTGTAGCCCCTTGTCATTGTATTCGGCGATTAATTTGCCTGCCTGCTTGAATACCCAACAATATCTGTTGGTGTGGTTAACTGGCTTTTCGGGGGTTCCATGTATTTGACAGGAGCGGTCGAGTATTCGGTCCAAATTGGATGGGCCCGGAGTGGTTCTTTTGAATGGCTTCTTCCGTTGACCGGGTTTGGAGCCTCGGAATCCGGTGTTGACTGCCGTATCCTCATTGCTATCGCCGTTAATGCAGCGTTTGTTTTTGTTTCGACGCAACCTGCCATTGCGGTCCTTGGTATCCGGACTGCCAGCGTTTTTGCTGAGGTTGTTGCTGCGAGCTAGCCAGCTATCCTCTCCGGCACAGAAGCGGGTCATGAGTGATGTGAGGGCTGCCATGGATTTCGGCTTTTCCTGTCCTAGGTGCCGGGCCAGCCACTCGTCGCGAATGTTATGTTTGAAGGCCGCGAGGGCCTCTGCATCCGAACAGTCGACGATTTGATTTTTCTTTGTTAAGAACCGTGTCCAGAATTGCCTGGCCGATTCGTCTGGCTGCTGGATTATGTGGCTTAGGTCATCTGCGTCCGGTGGTCGCACATACGTGCCCTGGAAGTTGTCGAGGAATGCGGCTTCCAGGTCTTCCCAGCATCCAATTGACTCTGCGGGCAGGCTGTTAAGCCAATGCCGAGCTGGTCCTTTAAGCTTGAGCGGGAGATATTTGATGGCGTGAAGATCGTCGCCGTGGGCCATATGTATATGGAGGAGATAATCCTCAATCCAAACCGCGGGGTCTGTTGTGCCATCGTAGGATTCGATGTTAACGGGTTTAAACCCTTCAGGGATTTGATGATCCATTACTTCATCAGTGAAGCATAGTGGGTGTGCGGCGCCTCTCTATTGAGCAATATCGCGACGTAGCTCGAGAGAGCGTTGTCTGCTGTGTTCGGCCCGGCCGGAGTAACTGTATCCGGCGCGACGGTATTCGTCGTGGGTCTTAGGGCGCCCACGTGATCCATAGATAGATATGGATTTTCTTGCCTTGTCCTCCAATATATCTCGCAAGTCCGGCGCGTTCCCCCGTGGCTTCATGCTTTTTGAGCGATGCCGGGGTACGGTTTTGGTGGAGGGCTTGCATGCCTCTCTGTTGCGGCCACGAGGTGGTCGGTCTGCCGTATTGTGCGCTGGTGATGCAGGTTTGTACGCTTCCTCCTCTAGTCGGGGGAGCAACTTGCGTTTTGGGTAACTTTTGGAGGGGCGTTCGAGTTCATACTCTTCGGCCGCGAGGACCTCGGTCCATCTGTCGGCCAGTAGGTCTTGATCAGCTTGAAGCTGTTGCTGCTTTTTCTTTAGGCTGTTTGCCGTGGCCATTAGCTTGCATCTGAAACACTCTTGTTCGACGGGATCCTCAGGCACGAAGAATTCGTCGTCGTCGAGGCTTGCCTCGTCTCCGGAGGGAGGTAAGTAATTATCATCCTCGACCTCTTCGTCTGCCAACCTCTCGTGAGGGCTTGCTTCTGCCTCCTCCTGTGCTGGATCATGCTGGAGGGGGTTGTCTCCGGCACTTTCTGGGGTGTTATTATCTCCTGTGCCGGAATCTCCATTCTTGCTGTGGCGGGATTTAGAGCGGCGCCACTGACGTTGGCGCTTAGGCTGTTTCTTTAAGGAATCGGCCTGCGTTGCTTCTTCGCCGTCCCCATCTTTTGGGGTGTCCACCATGTATATGTCGTATGACGAGGTGGTCTTCCAGTGTCCTGTAGGCACTGGTTCTTGATAGTCTCCGGCATCGTCGTCCATACCGTCGATGTCTTCGGAGTCGTAGTCGAGTACGTCGGTTAGATCGTCGACGGTGGCTATGAAGTGGGTGGTGGGTGGGCCCTGAATTTCATTGTCGTCCGCATCCCAACCATCCTGGCCGTAGTTCGGCCAGGGCTCTCCGGATAGCGAGAGATGCTTCAGCGAATTTAAGATATCACCGAAGGGTGAGTGCTGAAAGATGTCCGCAGCGGTGAATTCCATGATCGGCGCCCAGTCGGATTCGACCGGCAGGGGCGCAGGAGGTTCGGAGTCCGGCAGAGAGTCCGGCACCTCGGAGTCATGAGCTTTATGCGGGACAAGGTAAGTGTTCGGCTCCATCGCCATAGAAGTTGCAGCTCCCGAGGCGGTGTCCAGCCATCCGTCCTCGATCTGAGTGATCGGCTCCGGACTATGGGTTGGAGCGGATTCATGTGCGGCCTCCAAGGCGCTGTCCGGCGGCAGAGTTAGGTCGTGCCCCTCGTGACAGCGCGGCACGCTCGGCTGTGGCTCAGATCCATAGAAGATCAAGTCCCCGCGGATATCGGCCGTGAAGTTTAGGCTTCCAAACCTGACCTGACGGCCAGGGGCGTAGCTTTCGATCTGCTCCAGATGGCCAAGTGAGTTAGCCCGCAGCGCGAAGCCGTCGAATACGAAGATCTGTCCGGGGAGAAAAGTCTCACCCAGGACTGCGTCGTTGTCGATTGAAGAGGCCATCAAGCCTATCGGTGACGACACAGAGGAACTCTCAATGAAAGCACCAATGTCGGTGTCAAAACCGGCGGATCTCGGGTAGGGGGTCCCGAACTGTGCGTCTAGGCGGATGGTAACAGGAGACAAGGGACACGATGTTTTACCCAGGTTCGGGCCCTCTTGATGGAGGTAAAACCCTACGTCCTGCTTGATTGATATTGATATTGTGGATGTTTACAAGAGTGGATCTACCACGAGATCAAGGAGGATAAACCCTAGAAGCTAGCCTATGGTATGATTGTAATGGTTGTTGTTGTTGTTGTTGTGTCCTACGGACTAGAGCCATCCGGTTTATATAGACACCGGAGAGGGCTAGGGTTACATAGAGTCGGTTACAATGGTAGGAGATCCAATCGCCAAGCTTGCCTTCCACGCCAAGGAAAGTCCCATCCGGACATGGGGCGAAGTCTTCAATCTTGTATCTTCATAGTCTTGCAGTCCGGTCAATGATGATAGTCCGGCCGATGATAGTTCGGCTGATGATGGTAGTCCGGCTATCCGGACACCCCCTAATCCAGGACTCCCTCACCCGTCCTCGCCGGATTGAGCAGCTGCACTGTTGAATGCATCGCCGAGATCCGCCGCCGTGCCGTCCGGGAGTCCCGCAGCCGGCCGCCAGTGCCTTCTTCCTCTGCTTCTACTTCGAGCAGGAGGAGGACGACCCTGCCTCGAGCGCATGCCTGTGCCCGAGCAAGGACCGCATCGCCGTTGACCGCGTCCCTGTTTGTCTGGAGCACCAGCGACCGGGCGGCCCAGCGCCAGATCGCACCAAGCCCAGCTGCGCCCCCTTGTCGGGCCTCCTTCATCAACCGGCCCATCAGGCCTGGTGAGCCGCCCAGTTCCTGTAGCTCCAGATTCGGCCCGTAGATGTTTTTTTATTCAGTTCTGCGGATTTAGCATTATCAAGTGACTGCCAGTTTTCCAGAAAACCCCTCTTAGTTCATGCATATAATATCTCACAAACCATGCATCATATGTAAATAATTTATATATGAAAAATGCTTAGTTTTTCATCTAGTTTCATAATATGCAACTTTAATCCCTGTTTAAAATGTTTAAAGTGATGTTTGCTTTATTTTGCTTAAATGCCATGCTAAAATGATTTATTTCATAACTAAATAACCGTAGCTCCAATCTTAATAAAGTTTATATGTAAATGGGCTAGAAAAATGCATAGATTAACATGGTGCACTTTGTTTCACTGTTTAACAACATTAAATATGTTCTAGGGCAGAACAGTAGCTAATTCGAAAAATGGACATGGGGATTTTCCGGAATTGTTGTTTGTTGTTCTGGCCTCATTTAAACTTGCCTAAATAGTTAGTTTACTTATGCTTCACCACTTCCCATGTTTAACAACATTAAATATTGTTTGTAGCCTAAACGGGATTAAACTAAATATGTCAATGCGGTGTTTTGTCAATATGCAACTCGTTGCATATTGAGCTCCACTTAATTTCTAGTATTGTTTATTGCACTTTGCCATGTCATGCCTCTTTAAACCGGACATGCATCATACTTGTTTGTGCATCATGCCATGCTTATGCTTGTTGGTTTACCATGGTGTTTGCTTCTTTCCGGTTTGCTTCTCTTGGTAGCTTCGGTTTCGTTCCGGAGTTGTGAGGATTCGTTCGACTACATCCGTTTGTCTTCTTCTTGGACTCGTTCTTCTTCCTTGCGGGATTTCAGGCAAGATGACCATTACCCTTGACATCACTTCTATCTTTGCTTGCTAGTTGCTTCGTTCTATCGCTATGCTGCGCTACCTATCAGTTGATCTTCAAGCCTCCCAAATTGCCATGTCAGCCTCTAACCTTTTCACCCTTCCTAGCAAACCATTGCTTGTCTATGTTACCGCTTTGCTCAGCCCCTCTTATAGCATTGTTAGTTGCAGGTGAAGTTGAAGATTGCTCCATGATGGACAAGATTATGTTGGGATATCACAATATCTCTTTTTTAATTAATGCATCTATATACTTGGTAAAGGGTGGAAGGCTCGGCCTTATGCCTGGTGTTTTGTTCCACTCTTGCCGCCCTAGTTTCCGTCATACCAGTGTTATGTTCCTTGATTTTGCGTTCCTTACGCGGTTGGGTGATTTATGGGACCCCCTTGACAGTTTGCTTTGAATAAAACTCCTCCAGCAAGGCCCAACATTGGTTTTACATTTGCCTAACAACCCACTAACTTTCCCTTGGGCAGGCCAATCCAAGGATCATCTTTATTTTAACCCCCCCCCCCCAGGCCAGTGCTTCTCTAAGTGTTGGTCTGAACCAAGCCGCTTGCGGGGACACCTCGGGGAAACTCGAGGTCTGGTTTTACTCGTAGCCTGTCTCATCTGGTGTGCCCTAAGAACGAGATATGTGCAGCTCCTATCGGGATTGTCGGCACAATCAGGTGGTCTTGCTGGTCTTGTTTTACCATCATCGAAATGTCTTGTAAACCGGGATTCCGTGACTGATCGGGTCTTCCTGGGAGAAGGAATATCCTTCATTGACCGTGAGAGCTTGTGATGGGCTAAGTTGGGACACCCCTGCAGGGTATAAACTTTTGAGAGCCGTGCCCGCGGTTATGTGGCAGATGGGAATTTGTTAATATCCGGTTGTAGAGAACTTGACAGCAGATTCGAATTAAAACGCATCAACCGCGTGTGTAGCCGTGATGGTCTCTTTTCGGCGGAGTCCGGGAAGTGAACACGGTCTTTGTGTTATGTTTGTGCGTAAGCAGTTTCAGGATCACTTCTTGATCACTTCTAGCTTCTCGACTGTTCAGTTGCTTCTCTTCTCGCTCTTATTTGCGTATGTTAGCCACCATATTTGCTTAGTGCTTGCTGCAACTCCACCTCATTACCACTTCCTACCCATAAGCTTAAATAGTCTTGATCTCGCGGGTTTTGAGATTGCTGAGTCCTCGTGACTCACTAGATACTATCACAACAGTTGCAGGTGTCGATGATACCAGTGCAGGTGATGCAACCGAGCTCAGATGGGAGCTCAATGAAGCTCTTGGTCGTTGCTATGTTTCGTTTCATGTTGATCATTAGTGGAGCCCAGTTGGGACGATCGGGGATCTAGCAGTTGGGTTATCTTCTTCTTTTTTGGCTTGGTCAGTAGTCGGACTATGTGTGTGCTCTGAATGATGTATGTTTTATATGTTCATTGTGTGAAGTGGCAATTGTAAGCCAACTCTTTATCCCATTCTTGTTCATTACATGGGATTCTGTGAAGATGACCCTTCTTGCGACAAAACCACCATGCGGTTATGCCTCTAAGCCGTGCCTTGACGCGTGGGAGATATAGCCGCATCGTGGGTGTTACACATTTTTTCGGGTTAAGCTTGACCTTGTATTCACGGAGGTTGGCGAATGTTTCCTTCAAATCGTCGAGGAGCGTGAGGTGCCGCTTGGTCTTCACCATGATGTCGTCCACATACACATGGATATTGCAGTCGAGTTGCGGCAGCAGACATTTCTGCATGCAGCGTTGGAAGGTGGCGCCGGCGTTCTTCAAGCCGAACGACATGGTGATGTAGCAATACGCCCCAAAGGGCGTGATGAAGGACATCTCCAGGGCATCGGCCGGGTCCAGCTTGATCTGGTGGTAGCCGGAGTAAGCGTCCAGGAAGGACAGGAGCTCGCACCCGGCGGTCGAGTCGATGACTTGGTCGATCCGTGGGAGAGCGAACGGATCCTTGGGAAAGGCCTTGTTGAGGCTGGTGTAGTCGATACACATGCGCCAGGTCTTGTTTTTCTTCAGGACGAGGACTGGATTGGCCAGCCACTCGGGGTGAAACACTTCCATTATGAAGTCGGCCTCCAAAAGCTTGGCGACCTCTTCACCAATGGTTCTTCTCTTCTCTTAGGAAAATCGTTGTAGGGGTTGACGAACAGGCTTGGCATCCTTGCGCACGTGAAGTTTGTGCTCGGCGTACTTCCTCAGGATACCCGGCATGTCCTTGGGGGTCCATTTGAAGATATCCCGATTCTCACGGAGGAAGTCGACGAGCTCGCCTTCCTATTTGCTGTCGAGGCGGGCGCCTACGACAATGTACTTGTTGCAGCTGGGGTCTTCCGGGTTGAGCTTAACTTTCTTGGTCTCCTTGAAGGGCTTGAAGGCGGCCTCGTCGGCCGGGTCCGGGGTCGGGATCGACGCTGCGGAGGCCTCGCCTGCCAGGGTGACAATCCGGTCGAGCTGGCGCTGCTCCTCGGCAATGACCAGCGACTCGACCAACTTGGCACCGTCTCGGGTGCACTCCAGGGACTTGTATTAGTCGCCGGTGATGGTGATGAGGCCCTTGGGACTCGGCATCTAAATCTTCAAGTACGCATTGTGGGGAACCGCCATGAACTTGGCGAGCACGGGCCGACCCAGCAATGCATGATAGGCGCTGGACAAGTCCACCACCTCGAACCAGATCGATTCGCCTCGGAAGTGATTGCTGTCGCCGAACAGGACATCGAGCCGGACTCGACCAATGGGAGTGCAGGAGAGGCCGGGCACGATGCCGTAGAAGATTGTCCGGGTTGGCTCCAGGTCCTCGGCCTTGAGGCCGAGCTTGGTCATCGTGTCGCTGTAGAGGATGTTGATGCTGCTACCACCGTCGATGAGGACTCGGGAGAACTTGCATGTGCGCCATGCGATGATGGTGGGGTTGAGGACGAGGGCGTAACCACCCGAACTTGGCATGACTGCCGGATGATCCTCCCGAGTCCAGGTGATCGGGCGATCCGACCAGTGCATGAACTCCGGCTTGGCCGGGACGACGGTGTTCACCTCCTGCCGAAGGAGGCGCTCGCTGTGCTTGTCATCGCCGAGGCTGGTGAAGACGATGTAGGCCGCATTCTGGTCTGGGTAGGCGTCGTTGCGCATCGCGCCGCCAGCGGGAGGCCGCGGTGGAGGCGGAGGCGGCTGTCCCGCGCCTGGAGCTGGAGCCGGAGCCGGAGGGGGCGGGACGTCTCCCCTCATGATGCGCTTGGTGATGGCGCACTGCCGAAGTGTGTGCGTGGAGGGTCTTGCGCCGCTGTGGTGCTTGCATGGGGCGTCGAGCATTTCTTCAAAACTCGTGGAGGGTTGCCAGGCCATCTCGCCGGTTTGCCGGCACTTTGCCGCCGGGTCCGCTGTGGGCTCGACGACCGCGACAAGCCGGCTGTTGTGACGCTGCGCCGGCTGGTCGGCCTTGCACTTGTTGTTCTGGTGATGCTGCTGACGGCTGCTTTCGCCGGCCGGCTTTGGGGGAGGAACCAGCTTCGCCTTGCCGGCTTCATCCAGCGCCACCTGGATCTTCATGGCGGAGTCGGCGTTGGCATACTTGTCCGACGTCACCATGAGTGCGGCCATGGTGGCCGGCTCGGAGCGCAAGAGCTTGTGCTTGAGGAGGGTGTCGTCTCGGCACCCGCTGACGAAGTACTAGATCACCTGGACTTCATGGACGCCCTCGTAGCTGTTTCAGAGCTCGGTCCAGCATGCGAGGTACTCGCGACCGGTCTCCGTCGGCCCCTGCACGCACATAGCCAGCTGGCTAGGGCGACTGGGTCGCTTGTAGGTCCCCGTGAAGTTGCGGATAAAAGCCTCCTTGAAGTCGACCCACACATTGATGCTGCCCATCGGCAGATTGTTCAACCACGTGCAGGCCGACCCCTGGAGCCTGAGCGGTGCGTAGCGCATGGCGAGACGGCGATTGGCATCAGTGATGCCAATGGCCGTGGTATAGTCGGTGAGCCAGTCTTTTGGCTTCACGGTTTCGCTGTACTTGAGGGTGTTGCGGGGGAGCATGAACCCTTTGGGGAAGGGCTCCTCCCGGATGCGTGGGCTGAAGCACGCCGGCCCGATAGCGCCGCTCTCCTCCACCTCCAGGGAGCGAGCAAGCTGATCGAGGCGGTGGCGAGCATCGGCGTCGTCGATGGCGCACGGGCTGAGTTGACTGGCAGCCAGGCCCCGAGGGGCCGGGTCGGTTGGAGCCGGACACCGGCCATGGTGGCCGGGTCCATGCTGGGTCTCCACGGCGGGCTCGTTGCCCAGGATGTCGGCGGCTGTGGTGGCCGGGTTGCGCTGAGTCCGGGCTTGGCTGGAGTGCGCCTCGCCGGGCGGCGAGGAAGCCATGTGCAGAAGTTTGCCAGGTCCGCCAAGGCGAGCGGAGCCGGATCCCGCTGGCTTGGCGAGCTGGTTGAGGCGATCCTGCTGGGTGTTGGCGGCGTGGAGGAGCTCGCGCATCCGCCCGATGCGCTCTTTCAGCTCCTCACCCGTGAGCTAGTCCAGGCCGACCGCGGCTGCCTGGGCAACGCGCATGTTCTTCACTGGGGTCTCGTAGACGGTTCGGACGGCGCCGAGGGCCCGGCCAATCACTCCTCCCAGGGTACGCACATCGGCGACCCGACTTGGCTCGGCTACGATGGGCGCGAATCCGAGGGCTGCGTCGTGCTCCATCTGAGCGGCCTCCAGGCTACGCTTGGTGGCGGCGAGCATCTCGGACAGGTCCAGCATCTGCTGGCGCCTTTCCTTGAGCTGAGACCAGGCCCTCGGTGATGTTGGTGGCATCGACATCGGTGCCGATGGGGATGCGGAGGCTCTGCATCACAGCGCCCAGTGGATCGGACGGCTCGGTCCATTCCGCAGCAGCCCTAGCTTCCGCGGCCTTCCTCATTTTGCTCGACGAGGAGGAGGCGCCATCGCCGGTGACGTAAACCTCCACATGGACCACCATCGCCCCGGAGGCAAACCACCGAGGGAGAGGAGAGAGTCGGAGTAGCTGAGCACCTCGCTGGGGTACTCGTCGGTCGCGAACGCATCGGAGATGCGCAGCGCGGCGACGGAGGCGGCAAGCGCGGCGACAACGTCATCCGCCAGCGCGACGGACTCGTCGGTGTAGGAGAAGGGCCCCGTCTGAAGCATGCTCCCGGCCAGTTCCTCGAGCTGCCCCATGGTGGGTGCCAACTGTCGTGGTGGGCGCACGGCAGATCTGCTTGATGGCTGTATCTGCTTTGTTAAAATGGTTGAAGCGTTGCTACTCTCCAACAGTGAGAGCTGCGTGGTATTTATTCATAAGAGATGGTGACCGTTTACAGGATGCGTACGTTCATAGGAAGCGTACGACTTAACTAAGACTATAAATTCTCATCTAGCATCCCATGTATTAAGAGAGAGAGAGAGAGGAGTTGAGGTTACATGTCGTGGTGGGCGCACGACAGAATCCAAGGGATGGCTAAAGAGAGGAGGATGCTCGAGGGCGCTGGTGGGCTCCAGAGGCGAGGTTGACATGAGCGGGCGCGGGACACCGGACATACCCAGGTTCGGGGCTATTCGGAGAGATAATACCTCTAGTCCTGCCGAGTGTAGTTGGATGATCGATAGTATAATGTTGCTCCTGGAGCTATTTGGAAGAGGAAGGAAGCTGGCCAAGGCTTTGGGCTGCTCCTTCTCTCCGGTGTTGTGGTTTGGTGGCTAGTCCTATGCCTACTTGCTTGTCCCTTGTATATGTTTCTCATCTGCTACTTCGTACATGTAGGCGTGGGTTCCTGGGGTGTTTTATGGACCAACCTACCCAGGGTTACAATGGTAATATGCCGAGTCGGTGGGTCCGTATTGTCGGTGCCCCGGTCAGTGGGTAGGTAAGGGGCATTGTTGCCACGCTCCGGCTGACCATAGGCATGGGTGGAAGCACTGTTGTCTTGGTCATCGGTGATTGACGTCTCTTCCCATCGTAGGACCTGGATGGGACGGGAGCTTGACCCGTGGTTGGATTGCGGTGCACGCCGCGGGTGGGGTCGGCTTGTTGGGGAAGCCTCGGTCGTGCTGAGTTCGGCTGTCTTGCGCTAGTTGCTGAGGCCGGGTCGACGTACCTTGCCGGGTCGGAGAGTTTGGCCGGGTTGCGGGCCTTGCCGGGTTGAGCGACCCGACCGGGCGCATGCCGGTTTGAGGGGTGATGCGGGCCCCACTGTTTTTGAAGAGGATCCGGGTTCCGTTGCCTGCCCGGGGTTCACCCCCCCGACATTACACTTACGGTAAACACCCATATCTATTAACACCGTCTTTTAATCTCAACTATCCTATATTAAGATTATTTCGAAATTTGCCAAATGGTTAAACACCCATATCTTTTAACACCCTCCTTTCATCTCAACTATCCTATATTAAGATTATTTCGAAATTCGCCAAATGGTTTGACCGAAAGAGCTTTAGTGAAACCATCTGCCACTTGATCCTTGGATGGAATGAATCGTATCTCGAGTTTCTTTTCTGCGACCCTTTCTCGTACAAAATGAAAGTCAATTTTAATATGTTTTGTTCTGGCATGGAAGACAGAGTTAGCAGACAAATATATGGATCCAAATTATCACACCATAGACACGAGATACGACTTTGCTTAATTCCCAATTCTTCAAGCAGGGATTCTAGCCAAATAATTTCAGCAGTGGCATTAGCTAAGGATTTATACTCAGCTTCTGTACTTGATCTTGTTGTTGTTGCCTGTTTTCTAGCACTCCAATAAATAAGGTTAGAGCCAAAAATACTACAAAACCTCCAGTAGACTTTCTGTCATCACCTGCCCAATTAGCATCAGAGAAGGCACTCACAAGTGTGGAATTTGAGCATTTGATTTGAAGTCCCAAATTCACAGTATGTTTCACATAGCGTACAATTCTTTTGACACATGTCCAGTGTGGGGTGGTAGGTGCATGCAGATATTGACAAACCTTATTAACAACAAATGATATGTAAGGCTCCAACGACACTTCTATATTTTGTACTTTCTTCTTCCTTAAGTAGTTCTCCTTCATATGCTGAAAGTTTTTTCTGAAGAAGACAAAGGTGTGGAGGAAAACTTACAATCCTTCATCCCAATGCAGGCTAGAAGTTCAGTAGCATATTTCTCTTGTTTCAGTACTATGCCATCTTGAATCTTTTTAACCTCAATACCTAGGAAGAAGTGCAAATCTCCAAGATCTTTCAAGGCAAATTCAGAACTCAAATCATTCAGAAGAGCATCAGTGGCACTTTGGGAAGATCTTGCAACTATGATGTCATCGACATATATAAGCACAAAGATAACAATGTTTGCTTTGTTATAAATGAACAATGAAGTGTCAACTTTGGATGCAGCAAAACCAAAATATTTTAACTATGAGCTCAACCTGGAGTCCTGCTCTAGGTGCTTGTTTCAGACCATAAAGAGCTTTATCAAGATTGCATATGTAATTGGGTATTTTCTTGTCCTCATATCCTGGTGGCTACCTCATGTAAACCTCCTCTTCCAGAACACCGTGCAAAAACGCATTCTGTACATCTAGCTGTCTCATACTCCATCCTCTGGATACAACAATAGCTAGCACAAGTCTTATAGTTTCGGCTTTTACAACATGACTAAAAGTATCTTCATAGTCTATACCATATCGTTGCTTAAAAGCTTTTGCAACTAGACGAGTTTTATACCTGTCAATAGAAGCATCTGCTTTCTTCTTGATTCTATATACCCACTTGCAGTCAATGATGTTTTTACCTCTTTGATCAGGCACAAGATGCCAAGTTTTGTTTCTCATAAGTGCAGAATATTCTTCATCCATTGCTTTCTCCCATCTCGGATCTTCAAGTGCATCATTCAATTTTGTTGGCTCTCCTGCAATACACAACATACCCCATGGTATAGTACCATCTTTTCTTATCTTCGGATTTCTTATACCTGCAGTAGAGTCATGACACGAGAAATAGCTGCCAGTTGTGTTTGCACATGAGATGGTGCAGTAGGGCTTGCCATAGAAGATCTTGTCGAGCAATTTGTATGTGTAGACGCTTTTGCTCCAGAGCTGGCGCCTGATGTATCGGGGTACGGGGATCCACGTGATGGCGTAGATGTATATGGGCTGGACAGCTGATATTGCCTGACAGGTGTAGGTGCGTGATCTAGGACGGATCCCCTTGCACGATCTGAGGCAGATGGTGTGGTAGGCGCCGCCGGATCTCCCTCATGTTCTGCGCCTACTTCGTTTTCTTCTGCCACATGAAATATTGCTCCAATTTCCTCCGGATTTTGATCATTGTGATTGTTTTCTTTATAGACCTGCATAGGCACAATAACAGGTCTAGAAATAGTAGAGTTATTGTGGCACCCTGGCTCAGAGAAACCGGAACGCCCCGTATTCCATCCCAGAGATCGAGGAGAAGTCTTCTGGAATACGGCACTGCTTAGCATAGAACAAACCAGCTCTTTATTGCAATCTATATGGGTACAAGGGGGTTACATCGGCACAACAACACTACGCCTGCCATGGTTGCTCCAGCAAGCAGTAAAACAACACGAGCATCGGAATGACTACTAGCAGCAAAACAACGACGACGGTGGTGAACTCCACTCCGCAGGGACTCTGGCTGGAACGCTTATCCTAGCTCGTAAACAAGGAATCCACGGCAAACAAGCAATCAAATTTGGCATGACCTGCAAACTGGCATGACACGCCAGGTCGGTACATTGAATGTACTTGCAAGCTCACAGCAACCAAAGCAATCAAGACAAACAATAGCATGGCAATTACAGATTATTAAGCAATGAGGAACAGTATACTATTAGAACAACATAGCATGAACAACATGATACAGCTAGAACAATACGAGCATGGCATAAACATATGAACATGATGAGACTAGCATGCAACATGATGAAACTATCATGCACCAACTTACTCTGCTCGGTTACCTCGTAACCATCACCTGTATCACTTACCATCACGGATATCACATGATCATCTCAGGATCCAATCAAGCTTGGTATTAACAATGTCGTAGCAATCATTTATGATCACAAGGAGCTTGACCTTTACCCTTGACTCTCGAATAACATTCCAAATATCCAACAAGTTGGTATTCACGATACTACAACGATCCTCTCACGATCACATAAATATCAACGAACTTCTTTCATCATCAAACCAAGGTTGTTATTAAGCACATCATTATTATTACTGTTGACCCACAGTGTGACCAACTACGAACTGGGCCCATATCCACGGGCGCGGCTATCGATAGATTTAACACACACACTCTGCAGAGGTTAGCACACTGTACCCACACCATGGAACCCTGGCCTCGCACTCCCATTCGGGTGGACCAAAGCGTTCCGACAAAACCGTCCTACTGCCATGACACTCTCCCGGCCACTCCGACCACCTCCCCTTTGGGCTAAGTCCTGGGTGGCCCCGTGCCTACCAAAGGCACCAACGGCCACCGTCGTGGCAAAACGGTCCCAAACGGGGACAAGGATCCATACTCAACAACGGGCACACAAGGCTTATGTCGTCCTACCTGATCAGGGTAGCGCCCGCGCATAACCTTCCCTCGTGGGAGGCACCGGTGAGAGGCATGAAAATAGACCCAGTTAGGACCCCCCCATAGGGTAAGCGTGGTTGCACTGGTCAGATCGGTGGTGGCACCATGACTCAGCCAACAGTTGTTCAAGTTCAATTTAATCCGGTTAAACTTGAATGCAATATGCTGAGCCATGATAAATTAACATGATGCATGAACACGATATCAAAATAAGCATGGAGGTGCAACATAATCAACGAGCATAACAACAACATTTAATCATTTATCGAGATGAGCATGGCATACTGACGAGCGTGCATATCACAACTAGAACACTACCCAAAGCATAACATGATCACTAGCATCAACAATAAATACCATGCAATAACATAACGATAAAACTACCATGCAAGTATTTAATCAACTGGATGCAAAGGAACATGCATGACAACGGTACTCGGAACAGACGATAGTCAGGCACCGAAGACCATCACCAACATGTACTACTACCAAACATTGCCAATATTAAAGCAATACTAGCATCAAGAACATAATAACAGAGTGCAAGAAAACATGATGGTAAACACCGGTCCATAAGCATAACCGAAATAACGACAGCAGTAGCAAAACAATCAAACAGTTATTAAAGATTCAAGTTGGAAACCAATGCTTCTGAATGGCTATCATGCAAATGGTGGTTGTGGCTTGCCTGGGGATGAAGGATACTCCGGGGAGATGTGCGGTGAAGCCGCGGAAAGAATCGCCGGAAAGGGTTTGCTGTCGGAGGAGCTGATTAGGAGCAAGGGCAAAATGATCATTTTCATAATGTTGAAACATAGTGAAATTGGGGGCAACAGAAAGGGCTCGACGAGACGAAGACGTGGGCGTTGGATTCACCTCGATCGGAGTTACGGATAAATAGTTGTGAGGTGATGAAGTGTAGGGACTTTTCTGTAAAAATAATATTCACAGACGGGCCCCTGAGTGGATAAGGCAGAGGCGTAAATGAGAAATACGCTTTCATAAGTTGAAAACGCACGCGCCCAAAATACGTCTCCACTTGCCACATAATCAGAGGCGGGGCTGGGCGCGTGGTCGTTGACGGGCGGGTCCCACGGGCTGTGGGGGCCGTCACTTATCCAGCTGGACCGGGCAGGGTTAACGCTGAGTGGCTGACCAGGGGGTCCCACCACCTGGTCAACTCCCTCTTCTCTCTCCTCCCGCTCCTCCTCTTCTTCCTCCCGATGTCGGCTCCAGAACAGAGGAGGCCGTGCGCGCTGGCGAGGACTCCGGGCGACTCCGGGCATCATTTGGGACGCCGCGGCCACCGACGAGCTTGGGGGAGGACGCCGCCCCCGTCCCGGCTGGATACGAACGTCGAGGAGGAACTGGGAGGCGACGATTGGAGATGGGGCGAACGGCGGCTCGGGTGGGGTTGGGCTACGGGGCTATGAGGCACTCCGGCGAGGGGCAAGTAGGTGGGTAGGATCAAGGGGTCGAGGGGACTCCTCTGGTGGGGTCAGGAGGAAGGGGAAGCTCGATTGGCCCCGAATTTGAAACGGCCGAGGCGGCGGCCATGGCGACAAGGGAGGGTGAGGAGATCTCCTGGAGGCTAATGGAGAGGCTAGGAAGGTTCCTGTGAGCGAGATGAGGCTTCTGGAGAGCTCTGGCTGCGCGGGGAGGGGCTACTTATAGCCGAGCGAGGTCATGGCCGAGCTGGCGTCGCCGCGGACGCGTGTGCTCGCGCATGAGGTCGGGGAAGACGACGGGGAGGGAACGGACGAGCCGCAGAGATCAAGGAGACGAGGAGATCTCGGGGACAAGAGAGGGAAGCTACCGCGGCGCGAACAGAGCTGGTCGGCTACAGTTCGCCCGTGGGCGCACAGCGGCGAGCGCCAACGAGGAGGCTTCGGGAGGGGGCGACGGCTCCAGGGGAACGGAGAAAACGCGGGCTAGCTGCTGGACACGACGAGGCGCGCGAGCACGACGAACTGAGGAGGGGCCCGAGCAAAACGCCGGTCAGCTCGTGTCCATGGCGTGCCAGGGCGGTGGTCACCGCGTCGGCTGGTGTCAAGAAGAGCCAAATGGCTGCCCTGAGATGTCTAGTGATTAGTCCTTGCATACTAGAGGCCTATAGAGGTGATAGATCACACAAAAGTTTAGGGAGCAGAGGGGAGCAAGCCCGACAAGGTTGTTGTATCAAATTTGGAGGAGCACTGCTGATCAACAGGGAAGAGCTTGGAGCCAAATGAGTTGTCTGGGGTGTTTGAGTATGGACGGACTACGGTCCTAGGAATTTTTAGGTGATTTGGACCAAAATTTAATACACTTGCTTTGCAAATGCACAATCTGGCCCAGAATAGAGATCAAGATGATGCACTCAAATGGTGTGTGAACTTGAGCTAAAATTGGGCAAGGCAGAGTTATTTGATCATATGAAGATGCTGAAAAAGATTTCACACCAGTTGGATAAACCAAAATGGTACTTCCTTCACAAACATCCCCACTGACCAGAAACTTGCAAAAATTCTAGAGGGAAATTGTCTAGATAAAATATGCCCAAATTGGGTGGAGAGAGTTTAAATGGATAATAGAAGGCCTAGGAAAATTTACAACCATAATGGAGGAAGATAAAATATACTTGCTTCACAAACTGAAATTTTGGACAGAATCAAAGATTTGAAGCTGTGCTCACATGGAGGCATTACATGAGCTTAACTTTGGTGGAGGGCTATTATTTGATGATATGAAGGACCATGCAAAAGTTCAACGCATTTGGATATGCCTTGCTTGTACCTCCTTCACAAAGTTTCTTTCTGGACAGAAATTTTGGAAAATCACAATTAAATGACTACTAGGCAAATGAGGTTGCATTTTGGCATGTGGAAAAGATATGGACATGAAAAGGTGTCCAAGGAGTTTTAAGTCAATTGGAAAAAGGAAAATAGCACTTGCTTCACAATGTGCCATTTAGGGCAGAATAGGAGAGGAATTACTTGAACATGATGGAAAACATGGCAAATAAAATGTTTTGCCATATTTGAGGAACATATGACCCAAACAATTTATGAGAATTATTTGGGATTTTTTAGGAGTGATGGAAATATAGGTTGCTTCACAACCTAGGGTGAAAAGGATTATTCCTTTAACAGAAAAAGGAATATTTCCTAGAAAAAGAATATTGGGATTTGGGATAGGATGAAAATTACAGGGTCTAGGGATATATAGGGGAATGACAAGCCATTCTGGAAGTAAAAAAGAGGGCATCTTCTTCAGTTTCCAGACCACAAAGCCACGAAAAAAAAGAAAACTCAGGCAAAAACCTCAGAAAATCAAAAGAAAAAGAAAGGGCCAAAAATCAGGTTGTTACAGTTATCACATTGGTTAGTAAAATTTTCACCCCCGTGATCAAAACTCCGGAGATTAGGTGGAAGGAGTAGAATTTCTTTGCGAAGAAGTGCTCCGGCGTTTGGATGAAGGGATTTGAAAGGAAAACAGACTCATCAAACACAATATCTCGGGAGATATAAACTCTACCTGTAGATACATCTAGGCATTTGACACCCTTATGAATATGACCATATCCTAGAAACACACATTGTTTGGAACGAAACGTGAGTTTGCGTGTTTTATAGGGTCTAAGATTTGGCCAGAATGCGCATACACGAAGGGAATTATAATCTGGTGTAATGCTCAAAAGACGTGTGATTGGAGTCTCAAACTTGATGACTTTGCTGGGTAGCAAATTAATGAGGTATGTGGCAGTCAAAAAAGTTTCATCCCAAAATTTGAGTGGCATAGATGCATTGGCTAGCAAGGCTAGACCTACTTCAACAATGTGGCTATGTTTTCTTTCAGCGGATCCATTTTGTTGGTGCGCATGTGTGCAAGATACATGGTGAGAAATAACAATTTTCTGAAAGAAGGAATTGAGCTTCTCATACTCACCTCCCAATCAGTTTGCATAGCAATTCCTTTTAGAGTCTAGTTTTCGTTCAACAAGATTTTGGAAATTAGTGAAAACTTGGAACACATTAGATCATCTTTTGAGAAGATAAATCCAAGTAAATTTGCTATAGTCATCAATAAAGCTCACATAATACGGAAGTCTACCAACTAAGGTAGGGGCTGCCCCCCAAACATCTGAAAATACAAGTTGCAAGGGGGCAGTAGAAATACTGGTAGAAACAGGGTATGGTAGTTGATGACTTTTAGCTTGTTGGCAAGGATCACAAACTGACTCAACACTAGACTCATGAGAATGAGGAAGTTTATTTTTGCTAAGAACATGCTTAACAATAACCGAGGATGGATGACCCAAATGACTATGCCACTTTGCCGAGGATGGCTTGGTGACAGCAAAGACTTGCTTGTTTGACCATGATGACGATGAAATGAGTGGATAGAGGCTTCCCACGCAGTTTCCTCTAAGAATTATTTCACTTGTCACCAGATCCTTAATCAAAAAGAAATAAGGGTGAAATTCTGTAAGAACATGGTTATCAAGAGTAAAACAATGAACTGAGACAAGATTTTTTGAGGCTTCAGGAACATGTAAAATATTATCGAGTTGTAAATTTTTCACGGGAGTTTTAACAATTGAACGACCAATGTGAGTAATTGCCATACCAGAACCATTGGCCGTGTGCACTTGATCTTTTCCATTGTACTTGTCCCGCATTGTTAGCTTGTCAAGTTCTCCTGTGATGTGGTCGGTGGCACCGGTATCTGCATACCAGTTTGTATCAACCCCATAGGAGTTAGTGTCCGCATTGGCCCACTTCTCCTCATGATAGCTATCTTCTTCATAGCACCACCAACATTCTCGTACGCTACCTAGATGATAGTTCTTACAAATCTGACATTGGTCATGAGATTGTGGTTGTTGCTGTAGTGGTCCATGTGAGCGGCCTCATTGCCAACGCCACCACCGCCACTTCTACCAAAAGGGGAGGAGCGACCGCCCCTGCCACGCCCTCTGAATCCACGCCCGCGATTACTTCTGCCGCGGCTTTGTCCGCACCTTCTGTAGGCTGCGTTTGCGGAGGTGTTGAAGCCTCCATTTGTGTTGTTACCTAGCATCTCAATCCTTTGATCAAATGCATAAATTTGTGAGAAGAGATCATCAACAGATATAGAAGACTTGATGGCGCCGACTGCTGCAACGATTGGATCATAGTCACGATCGAGACCGACGACAATATAGTCATCCATCTGCGGATCAGAGACCGGCCGACCAGCAGCAGCAAGTTCATCACCTAGGCTTTTCATCTTGGCGATGTAGGCGGGGCTTGACATGGCACCCTTCTTGGTGTTGGCGATGGTGATCCTCAGGTTTGTAACCAGAGAAAGCAACTCCGAGGCGAACAAAGTCGTGATTGCAGCCCATAGATCAAACGTGGTTTCCTTCCCCACATCTTGTGCTAGAATTTCTCTAGAGAAAGAATTCAATAGGTAGCTCAGAACCGCTGATCCTTCAATATCCATGTAGCATACATGGGATTTGGTGCTATGGCCATGGTTTTATCCGCCTGTTGTGTTTCCACCATCTTCGGTGGTGCGGTGTCTGAGCCATCAAGGAGACCAGTGACCTGTGCACCACGCAGACCCGGCATCACTTGAGCCTTCCAAAGGAGTTAATTCTCCCTTGTCAATTTCTCGGTCGGAGGTGAGCCGAGGTTGAGGACAACGGCAGCCGAATTGGAGGCCATGGCGTGAGGTTTCTATATGCTTTTTCTATAGGTAGATGATAAGGAAGAGGTTGGCTCTGTATACCATGTTAAAATGGTTGAAGCCATTCCTACTCTCCAACAGTGAGAGCCGCGTGGTATTTATTCATAAGAGGTGGTTGTTGGAATTTGCTAGTAGGCCTTTGGCCCAAAGCCCAACTAAAATTCTGAAATTCTCTTGGCCCATTCATGCACACATGTGAGTGGAGTGAGTGAGGCTAAAGTTTAGTCCCACCTCATAAGTTGAGAGAGAGTTGCACCTCTTTATAAGGTAAGCTCTTCTACCACTTGTATGAGCATGAGAAGAGGAGACCTACACGCGCACTCCTCCTCCTCGCCTCGCCACACCACGCCTCGTCACGACGCTGCGGGATTGAGCCGAGCCGAGGACAGAGCTATGCACGTTTTCTATATTTTTGCTGCTCGGGAAAAATTAATTAGAGTTTAAAAATTAATAATTAACGGACGCGTTAATTACCGAACCGTTTTCGATTCTTTTGGATCGTGATGACTCAGACGTGGGGTTTACTCCCACGACCTACCCGGCCCGCACTATATAGTCAGGCAGACGTCTACCCTAGCCGTCGCCGCTTCGTATGGTTTCTCACCACCGTTCCAGATCATTGCACCGCCAAGCAAGTCTTCTCCCTCCCTCCTTTCGGCGTGCACCGGGAGAAGGGACAGTAGGCCTCCGGAACCCCGCCTCTCGTGATCCTGTACGGGAGAGGGGCGATCAGGTTTTCGGGGAGCACACCCGCGCGACTGCTGCAGCGACGACTTCGCGAACGATGACTTCTTCTCTGACCTCGGCAACCTCATCCTCGACGACATGTGCGACAACGTCAACGCCGGCGGTGCTGCTCCCGCTGCATCGTATGTGATTCTATCTTTTCTGTTCGAGATCGTGGTAGAATTCATGTTTCTAGTATGTGCCCTAGATGTGATCTGTTCATCTACTATGCTAGTTCGCATGATTAGTTTAATCTCTGCTAGTGCTGTCATGATTTATCTTCTATTTATTCGGTTTAAAACTCGTAGTAATTTGCTCATATTTCCAACAATCCAAAAACCTGATTATAGGCAATTTACTCCGAGTGGTTTTGCTGCGCATATGAAGCCGCCTGCCTCTAAGGGGGCACAATATAAGAGGTGGAGCACGAGAGCAGTCTACTGGTTTCAGACCATGGGCTGCTATGACGCCACTAAGGGCAAGCCTGAGGGCGATCTTAATCCAGCACAGTTGGAAGCTTTTGAGAAGATCGATACTCTCTTTAAAGGCGCTCTTTTGGGTGTTCTTGATGATTCCATTGTGGATTCGTATATGTCGTTTGACAACGGCAAGGACATGTGGGCTGCGCTCGAGGCCAAGTTTGGTGCTTCGGACGCCGGTAGCGAGTTGTACGTCATAGAGCAATTCTATGACTACAAGATGACTGATGAGCGCTCTGTTGTACAACAGGCTCATGAGATACAGTCGCTCACAAAAGAACTTGAGCATTTCAAGTGTGTGTTGCCGGATAATTTTTTTGCCGGAGGCATTATTGCCAAGCTTCCACCTTCATGGAACAATTTTGCTACTTCCCTGAAACACAAGAGACAAGAGTTTTCCGTTGCGGATCTCATTGGTACTCTTGATGTTGAAGAGAAGGTGAGAGCAAAGGACACACGTGCTCGAGTTGCCGAGGGAGCTTCTAGTGCCCACATGGTACAGAAGAAGAACTTCCAGCCCAATAAGTTCAAAAACAATAAGAACAAAACTCAGGGGAAAGGCAAGTTTGATACAAAGAACAAGCCATCACATTCCACCAACTTCAAGAAGAATTCTCATAAGAAGGGAAAGGGACTTTGCCATGTGTGCGGTGATCCTAATCACTGGGCTCTGAAGTGTCCTAACCGCTTTGAGGAGCGCGAACATGAGAAGGGCGGCAAGTCCGCTAATGTTGTCATCGGTGATACTGATATGAAGGAATCATGGTACGGTATTTTTCCTACCATCCTTTCAGTATTTCAATCCCCTGATTGGTTAATTGACACCGGTGCCAATGTGCATGTTTATGCCGACGCCTCCATGTTTTGTTCTTACCAGGCCACAGGGACTTCTCCCGTGCTGATGGGGAACGGGTCACATGCCATCGTTCGAGGTGTTGGTACGGTCGATCTGAAGTTTACTTCGGGGAAGACCGTGCGTCTGAAGAACGTTCATCATGTGTCGTCCATCAATAAAAATCTCGTTAGCGGTTCCCATTTATGTCGAGATGGTTTTAAGTTGGTTTTTGAGTCCAATAAAGTTGTAATTTCCAAGTATGGACAATTTGTTGGAAAAGGCTATGAGTGCGGAGGCTTGTTCTGCCTATCTTTGTCAGATATTTGCACTAAAGTTATTAATAATGTTTGCCACAATAATGAGTTGGATATTTGGCATTCACGACTTTGTCATATTAACTTTGGTTGCATGACGCGGCTGGCAAATATGAATTTAATTCCGAAAATCTCTACTGTCAAAGGCTCTGCCAAGTATGTGTGCAAGCTAAACAACCTCACAAGTCCCATAAGATTGCAGAGGCAAGAGACTTGGCGCCACTAGAGCTTATACATTCCGATCTTTGTGAGATGAATGGCGTGTTGACAAAAGGTGGAAAGAGATATTTCATGACATTGATTGATGACTCCACTAGATATTGTTATGTGTATCTTCTGAAATCAAAAGATGAAGCTTTAACTTTCTTCAGAAACTATAAAGCTGAGGCAGAGAACCAACTTGATCGAAAATTAAACGGCTTAGGTCCGATCGTGGTGGAGAGTATTTTTCCAATGAATTTGATTGTTTTGTGCGGAACATGGTATAATCCATGAGAGGACGCCTCCCTACTCACCTCAGTCTAATGGGGTGGCCGAAAGAAAGAACCGAACTCTAACTGATTTGGTTAACGCCATGTTAGACACATCGGGTCTTTCCAAGGAATGGTGGGGGGAGGCGCTAATGACTGCGTGTCATGTCCTAAACCGAGTTCCCACAAAGCATAAGACCATGACTCCATTTGAGGAATGGGAAAGGAAAAGGTTGAAACTCTCTTACCTACGTTCTTGGGGTTGTTTGGCGAAAGTCAATATACCAATTCCCAAGAAGCGCAAGCTTGGACCAAAAACCGTGGATTGTGTTCTTCTGGGCTATGCTTTTCATAGCATTGGCTATAGATTTTTGATAATAAAATCTGAGGTATCCGACATGCATGTTGGTACGATTATGGAGTCTAATGATGCAACTTTCTTTGAGGACATATTTCCTATGAAGGATATGTCGAGTTCATCAAATCAGGAGATACCTACTCCATCTAGTGAGGAACTCACTGTAATTCCTGAACCCACCATTGCGATGGAACACGTTGAGAATCCTGTTGAGGGTGACAATGAAACTCCTGTAAGGAGTAAGAGACAGAGGACTGCAAAGTCCTTTGGTGATGATTTCATTGTGTACCTTGTGGATGACACACCCAGGACTATTTCAGAAGCCTATGCATCTCCTGATGCTGACTACTGGAAGGAAGCTGTTCGTAGCGAGATGGATTCCATCTTAGCTAACGGAACCTGGGAGATCACTGACCGTCCTTATGGGTGCAAACCTGTAGGATGTAAGTGGGTGTTCAAGAAGAAGCTTAGACCTGATGGTACGATTGAAAAGTACAAGGCACGGCTTGTGGCTAAGGGTTATACCCAGAAAGAAGGTGAAGACTTCTTTGATACTTACTCACCCGTGGCTAGACTGACCACAATTCGGGTGCTACTATCACTGGCTGCCTCACATGGTCTTCTCGTTCATCAAATGGACGTTAAGACGGCTTTCCTCAATGGAGAGTTGAAGGAGGAAATTTACATGGATCAGCCAGATGGTTTTGTAGTACCTGGTCAGGAAGGAAAGGTGTGCAAGTTATTAAAGTCTTTATATGGCCTTAAACAAGCTCCTAAGGAGTGGCATGAGAAGTTCGAAAGAACATTAACTGCTGCCGGCTTTGTAGTAAACGATGGTGACAAGTGTGTGTACTATCGCCATGGTGGGGGCGAAGGAGTTATTCTTTGTCTGTATGTCGACGACATATTGATCTTTGGAACCAAACTTGATTTAATCAAGGAGGTTAAGGATTTCTTATCTCGCTGTTTTGAGATGAAGGATCTAGGAGTAGCTGATGTTATCTTAAACATCAAGCTGTTGAGAGATGAGAATGGTGGGATCACACTGCTTCAGTCTCACTATGTGGAAAAGGTCTTGAGTCGTTTTGGGTATAGCGACTGCACGCCTTCTCCAACTCCATATGATGCTAGTGTGTTGCTTCGAAAGAATCGACGGATTGCTAGAGATCAACTGAGGTATTCTCAGATTATTGGCTCGCTTATGTATTTGGCGAGTGCCACGAGGCCTGACATCTCTTTTGCTGTGAGCAAGCTGAGTCGGTTTGTGTCAAAACCGGGAGATGATCATTGGCGTGCGCTTGAGAGAGTTATGCGCTACTTGAAAGGCACTGCGAGCTATGGGATTCACTACACCGGGTATCCAAGGGTACTGGAGGGTTATAGTGACTCAAACTGGGTATCTGATGCTGATGAGATTAAGGCCACAAGTGGTTATGTTTTTACACTTGGTGGTGGCGCTGTTTCCTGGAAGTCTTGCAAGCAGACCATCTTAACGAGGTCAACTATGGAAGCAGAACTCACAGCATTAGACACTGCCACTGTTGAAGCAGAGTGGCTTCGTGAGCTCTTGATGGACTTACCTATGGTTGAAAAACCAATACCCCCTATCCTGATGAACTGTGATAATCAAACTGTGATCGTCAAGATAAACAGTTCTAAGGACAATATGAAGTCCTCAAGGCATGTGAGGAGGAGACTAAAATCTGTCAGAAAATTGAGGAACTCCGGAGTTATTACGTTGGATTATATCCAAACATCGAAAAACTTGGCAGATCCCTTCACAAAGGGTCTATCACGTAATGTGATAGATAATGCATCGATGGAGATGGGTTTGAGACCCACCGCATGAGTTGTCCATAGTGGTAACCCACTCTATGTGATCGGAGATCCCGTGAAGTAGAAGTGGGAGACAAGCTGTTGGTCAGCTGAGAGGAGAGTATCCTATTTTAATTATCCCACTCCGTGAAGATGCAATACTCTCCTGATCTGCATGGCAGGTTGATATTATCTTAATGTGTTCCAAGTGGCTTATTTGAGTAAGCAGAGATGTTGTCCTGCAGAGCATCTCCTGAGGAACACACCTATATGAATTTGACTGTTAACGTCGCAGTCTGTGAGAATTGGGTGTTCTCTAATAAATTCATGAAAGGCCCTGGAGTATGACGTATATGCTCCACCCGCGGGGAAGCCTTGCGGCAGCCAAGTATCGTTTAAGAATTTGTGTGAAACTAGTCTCGCAGAAAACTTGTAGTTCAAGGCATAGTCCACTATTCAAGTTGTGATTTAGTGTAGCATAAAACTCTAAGTGAAAGTTCAACTTCACAATCTCCACTAAGCACGGGTATATAAACAATGTTTTGGAACTAAATGATGAGATGTGCCAATGAGACTTTGTGGGGGATTGTTGGAATTTGCTAGTAGGCCTTTGGCCCAAAGCCCAACTAAAATTCTGAAATTCTCTTGGTCCATTCATGCACACATGTGAGTGGAGTGAGTGAGGCTAAAGTTTAGTCCCACCTCATAAGTTGAGAGAGAGTTGCACCTCTTTATAAGGTAAACTCTTCTACCACTTGTATGAGCATGAGAAGAGGAGACCTACACGCGCACTCCTCCTCCTCGCTCGCCTCGCTACGCCACGCCTCGTCACGACGCGCCGCGGGTTGCGGGATTGAGCCGAGCCGAGGACAGAGCTATGCACGTTGTCTATATTTTTGCTGCTCGGGAAAAATTAATGAGTCATTAATTAATAATTAACGGATGTGTTAATTATTGAACCGTTTTCGATTCTTTTGGATAGTGATGACTCAGACATGGGGTTTACTCTCATGACCTACCCGGCCCGCACTATATAGTCAGGCAGACGTCTACCCTAGGCGCCGCCGCTTCGTATGGTTTATCACCACCGTTCCAGATCATTGCGCCGACAAGCAAGTCTTCTCCCTCCCTCCTTTCGGCGTGCACCAGGAGAAGGGACAACAGGCCTCCGGAACCCCGCCTCTCGTGATCCTGTATGGGAGAGGGGCGATCAGGTTTTTGGAAAGCGCACCCGCGCGACTGCTGGCAGCGACGACTTCGCGAACGACGACTTCTTCCCCGACCTTGGCAACCTCATCCTCGACGACATGGGCGACAACGTCAACGCCGGCGGTGCTGCTCCCGCTGCACCGTATGTGATTCTATCTTTTCTGTTCGAGATCGTGGTAGAATTCATGTTTCTAGTATGTGCCCTAGATGTGATCTGTTCATCTGCTATGCTAGTTCGCATGATTAGTTTAATCTCTGCTAGTGCTGTCATGATTTATCTTCTGTTTATTCGGTTTAAAACTCGTAGTAATTTGCTCATATTTCCAACAGTGGTGACCGTTTACAGGATGCGTACGTTCATAGTAAGCGTACAACTTAACTAAAACTATAAATTCTCATCTAACATCCCATGCATTAAGAGAGAGAGAGAGGAGTTGAGGTTACACTTACGTTAAACATCCATACCTATTAATGCTCTGCAACCGTTGCATGGTCTACTTGGTGTTTCACATCTGGGATGCGGTAGTTAAGTGAAGTTGATGGTTATTTTGTGTTCCTAAGCATGCACTGGTCAACAATGCAGTCTATTTTCGACCCTAAAAAAGGGTCTATTTTCTATACTAGAGTACAGTACGCACTGGGGTCTGCAGCAGCTTGATTGAACCGCCATTGGCGACCGATGAAGTGTAGGTGTGACGCTCAGCTTGCTTCCGTCGATAACGACGCCCGTAACGACGGGCACGCTGCAGCATGTCTTGTGTGTGGATCAACGAAGCCTTCCCGTCACGGCGTGTTGCAGCGATGACAAATGGGTTGCTACGGCGTGCACGGACGGACGTAACGAGGCATTCATCTGCAGGACACCGGCCACGGCTGGTGTTTCCCGGAGAACGTGTGAATTTCTTCAGTTTCCCAGAGAACGTCTGGTGTTCGCCACAGCACCTACGTACGCACGGTAGAAATCTCGTGGCTGTCCCGCGCAAAGTCAAAATGGGATGCTTAGCAAAGGGGATATTTGGTCGGTTTTCATGTATAGGGTCGCCAAATTTTACCCTCTGGTCTGATGAAATGAAAAGTACGACCGGCACGGCGGAGGAAGTTATGCTTGCGATGCTACCGAGGGTCCGAAATCGCAGCCGTCGTCAACTCTGGAGCTTTTTATCCACCCGTGCACTGCACTGCACGTACGTACGTCCAGCATCAAAACTTTCACGTCGCCGGCCGTATTACAAATAGCCCATCTCCACCTTCACGTTTGCTGCCACCACACGTTGCACCTCCGGCCAGCTCGGAGAGCCGAAACGAAGCAACGGCGCGGCACGAGCAAGGCTCCATGGCGCGGCTCCTCGTACTCGCAGCCACCACCGTGCTGCTGCTCCTCGCCGCCGGCGCGACCGCCCAGCAGCAGGGCTGCGAGAACGCGACGTTCCCGGCGGGCCGGTCGTTCGCGCGGTGCAACACCCTGCCCGTGCTCGGCGCCAGCCTGTACTGGACGTACCACGCCGCGAACGGCACTGCCGAGCTCGCGTTCCGCGCGCAGTCCGACGCCGCCGGCTGGGTCGCCTGGGGCATCAACCCCAGCGGCGCCGGCATGGCCAGGAGCAACGTCTTCGTCGCCTCGCAGGGCGGCAGCGGCGCCGTGTCCGTGCTCACCACCATCCTGCGCACCACGTCCCCCGCCCTGGACAACACCACCCTCTCGTTCGCCGTGCCGGTGCCGCCCACCGCCGAGTACGCGGCCGGCGCGTACACGATCTACGTGACGGTGGCGCTGCCGGGGAACTCCACACAGCAGAACACGGTGTGGCAGGCCGGCCCGCTCAGCGGCGGGGCCATAATGGCGCACCGGATGTCCGGCCCGAACCTGCAGAGCGTCAAGAGGCAGGACTTCCTGTCCGGCTAGAGCGCCCGCCGAGGCCTCCAGGCCACGCTGCGGCGACGTGTATGTTAGTATACGCAAATACTGCCAGTGTCATGATCATGTATAAATAAATCGAACGGCATATTTCTCGTGCTCCTGCAATTAGTCCCTAATTCAAAACATAAAATCCATAAAGATTGGTCCCTTGTGGCGGTTGAGGACACTAGAATTTTGCGTAAAGATATAGTCGTATCATATGCTAAGAACAACTTAATCCCTAAGATATAATCTGTTTTTTATTTCTTTTAGTGCATATACATAAAAAATGTATTTCTTTAGCAACTTGAACACACGACTATCATAGGAGCAAGTATTCGATTACTTTAGGATATGAAATTCTGAAAAAATGATTTCGGTATCTTATCACATGTTTTCCGATCGAGGCATACGGATCATGTGTCTACATACATAGATTTTGTTCATGAATTAACAAAAATGTGCAAGAGCTCTATTTGCATCCCATTTTTGCGCAACAGGGTTATGAAAACCCACGCTCACAACACAACGGGCGCAACCCTCGTGTTTAGTTGTGATTATGAGTTAGAAACCCTGAATAGATCACCGGTGTTAAGCCGGAGGAAGGAGAGGATGAGGCTAAGTCATCACGACCCTTATGTCCTGAGCAGAAGACTGTGGAAGATCACTATCAGAAGCAGGAACTTGAGCACTTGAGGACATGGCTTTTTTCTTTTCTTAGCAGGCAACTCTACACTTTGAGCCATTGAGGAGGCTCTTGGTCTAGCAGATGGTGGATATGAAAAATTGCATTTTTTGTAATTTGCAATAATGTCATGGGCGATCGACGACAATTGAACCCGTGCATGGTGGATTCACAATACACTGCCTTGTTTTGCCAAGGCAGCTCCTTACAACCAGGCCCCACTTGTCAGAAAGTGATCAAACGCAGCAAATCACCCGATTAGTGCTATTTGCAACGAGTTTACCAGATCCGCGGTGATTTTTGCAAAAAATTAGTGACCCGGTGATTTTCCACAAACGAAGCCTCAAATGTGGTGGTTTTCTGCAATTCACTCTCCACTTGTGTATACTGAACACGTGCTCCAGAGGTTTGCCCCATGTGCCTTTCAAGTCGTTTCTGCGGTGGCAATTAAACCCATTAAGCGTCGCGTGAAGGATGGCCAACCAGCTATACCACGTACCGCAAGCTGGTTGGCCGCGTGAATAAGCTTTTGGGATATTATTTTTAGATGGAGATGATGAGCACACACATTTTTTAAAATGGAGGGCTACCAAAGTGGCGCTTGCTGGTAGGCTGCATTGATGATTTTTCTTTTCTTTTTTATTTCTTTTTCTAGATGGAGGTGAATTTTTTTTAAATGTTTTTTAGATGGAGACGAGGACTCCGTCTATTTTTTAAATGAAAATGTGCGCACAACTGCCTCTCAAGCGGCGTCACAGGGTGGCGCCCCAACCACTAGCCAAAATCCAATGGTTCCTACAAATAAGAAAACTATGAACTTACAAGCTATGTTAGTGAAATACAATCAACTTGATATGGTCGTATAATTAATTTACTTCTTGCAGTATGGAAGTAGAATGAAATTTGCCCATTGAAGGTGACGAGCGCCTTCACGACATAGTTGAAGGTATCAACCCTATCACATCGTTTACTTACGCCCGATTTATTGTGGGTCTAAGAAACCCATCCTCTCCCTCTTTGCTTTTTAATCGGCCGATTTCCTGATAGAAAAACAAAAGAGTTACCGTTTATCATTTACAACCTTTTAGAGAAAAGTTGATTGAGTTTTGAAGTACTCACTATGTGAAGCATCAGACAAGAGACACATTGATTTTATTAAAAACCGAGAGGCAACTCCTCAAAGTGCATAGCGGTTAAACTTGGTTTAGTAAGGAAATGTGACTCGTAGTACACCACAAGACCTGTATCTTCATGCTAAAACGTTTGTAACCTCTTGCAAATTTTACCTTTCTTCTTGACGTTCTCTTCAAGAAAAAAAAATTGGTTGTACACGCATGTAGAGACATGCACAATCATACTATATTGTAGCAGGAAAATATTTGGGGTACTTTGAACAGGTGAGAGCTTCTACATTGATCCGCTATTTGAGCAGTTCTGTTGGATCGAGCATCTAACTGTTATTGTAGATAATCTCTATGTTGTTGTGGACATGTGTGGTCTTATCATTATGGCCCTATTTGTGCTTGGTCGTCGGCTTTGTCGCACTATGACCAATACTCTTGTTGTGAGTTTCCACCGTGATAGGCGTCGGCGTTGCATCGACCTGTTGATCGGTAGTCACTTCAACAGTGGGCACCATCCGAGCATACAGTGGCACAAGCTGATGATCAATGATAGTAGGCCGTACCATGAGCTGCTCATGAGTGGACCAATGCTCTTAGCGGTCGGTTTCACACGCTGATCAGCGGGTGATGCCTAGGCCCGCGAAGGGGAATTAGGTTGCTTAGAGCAATGAGCCATGAGTACCTCTCACAAGAAGATGGGCTCAGATTTAAGTCCTGATCGAGTACTGCTCGCTTATGGTTTAGCTGCGAGGATCTCTTCCAAGAGGTCTATGGCATCTTCTTTGCTCACTAGTAGATAATATCTGGGGAAGGTGACTAGTGCTGGAATTCGAGCTGAGTTGATCTCGACTCGACTCGCTAGAGCTCATCAAGCTAACGAGCTAGCTTGGCTCGGCTCGTTAAAATAACCAGTTCAAATTCTAACTCGGCTCGACTCATGTAACTCATGAGTTGGCTCATTTAACTCGTTATATATCAAAGATAGAAGATATACAATAATCTATAAAATAATAGTCATGGCCATGTATTTTTCTTGACAAATCATAGCAATCAATGATACATATCAAAGGGGCGCATGATGCAATCTACAAATGATAGCAATCGACAGGGACGGGGCATTTTGGCACCCAGACTCAGATGAGCCTGAGAGTAAACGGTAAATTCACCAAACATAGTACTACTCCGTCCCATAATATAAGATGTTTTTGCAGCCTAACATAGCTTGCAAAAATGTCTTACATTATGGGAGTGAGGGAGTAAAAAAATTCAAAAAATATCCATATTTTTGTGGTGAGAGATGCTTGAGTTCGTGAGGTCCGTGCAAAAATTCAGCGCATTTGAACATCTCACGAGCTTTCGGCAAAAAAGACAATTTTGAGGTCTGTAAAAAAGTTTAGTGTTTTGCATTGTTCAGACCTATTTTTTTTGCCGAGAGCTATTCAGATGTCTGAATAACCTGAAACTTGGCACGGACATCACACACTCAAGCATCTTTCACCATATATTTTTAATATTTTGAACATTTTTAGAATTTTTTTGAAATTACTGTTCATAAGGTATAAATGAGCTCGGGAGCCAAATCAAATATTCGCTTACTCATAGTCAAAATGGGATGCTTAGCAAAGGGGATATACATACAGAGTAGGAAGCAGGAGCTAGAAGAGTAGGCAATGTCTCGTGCGACACGGGCGATCAACCCTAGCCCTCACGACGACACGAGCGAGGCGGATCCCCCCGATCGAAGGTGGGCGGTTCACCTCATCTCCAATCTAGCAGCGCCGACGTTGCTTCTATTCCGGCAAGGTGTGCTCCTCCAGCGAGGCGGCTCGCCGTGGCTGACGTGCTGGACGATCGCGAGGTTCGGGTCGACGCGGTGCGGGTGCATGAAAACGAGGCGATACAGGAAGGTACACAAATCCGGTTCCCGTGTCACGTTGTTTTGGTGGGCATGGTGTTGGGGATTGGCGTGGAGGTGTAGCGCGATGCGAGAATCGAGGTCAAGGAGGAGGAGGAGCGTCGGGAATGGCGGAGGATTAAAGCTGCATCGCGGAGTGGAGCGGCCATTCCTTCCCCACTCGACGAGATCCACTCCTCTCTCCCACCGCAAGCGAGCGCCCCGCCTCTGGAGATCCATGGCGTCCTAGAAGCCGAGGCTCGAGGCGAGAGCGAGGGTGATCGGCGATGGAGACGACACGAAGCTGGAGAAGCTGATGGAGATCATCTCCTGGTTCGTGGAGGAGAGGGATCTGAAGGAGGAAGCGAGAGCGGCGTACATGAAGCTCAGGAGACAGAGGATTGGCGCCTCACCCCGACAGGGGAGCCGGTGGGCGCGCTCAGGATGCTACTCTAGGCGATTGAGGAGGCGGAATCCGACGACCCCAGACAGAAGATGAAGTGGACAGCGTTTCGCTCTCGCCGCCGCAAGCTGACTAGCCCGACGGAGTTCGTCGTCGGTGCCGTGATGGGTCTCCCTATGCCTGTCCCTCTGGAGAGGGAGGAGGAGATGGCGGATCTGAGAAGCAACATAGCAGAGGAGGGGATGAAGCCTGGTGTGATGAAGAAGAAGGCGAAGATGTCGTTGGTGCTAAGGCGGTCCCCGCTATTCCCTCGCCGTTCGTCGCTCTTGCCCAGCCTCACCCGTTCCTAAGGACGGGGGTAGGAGCCTCGCTAGCAGGTAGTTGCTTCTGGCTGCTCGCCAGTGAGGTCTCTGACGAGGAGGCCGGGCCCTCGTCGGATCCGCAAGGTACAATTCCATCCCTAAATAAATACCTCATCGGTTTTGATGCGGGGAAAAATTTCTGGCAAAATTAAAATGAAAAAACAGTGGCAATTGATCTCTAGAGATGAGAATAAGATTGAAACCAAACCCTATTTTGGGCCTGTGTTTAAAAAAGGGATTTCAGAATTAGTAGAGGACAAAGTGATTGGTGATGAAAATAGAGGGAATAAGAGAGGAATTGTCTGCAAAAAATCTACCAGGAATTATAATATGAGGGATAGCACTGGCTCTTATAGAGATGTCAGTTGCAAGGTCGATCTTGGCCTGATTAGGAGAAGTGTGTACATTGCTGGAAAAAATGAATTCAGAGAATTTTGCACATATTCCAGATTTCTGGTCTAATGCGGATGTTTTTCTAGATGATATGGTAGCTAATTGCTGCCTAGTTACTGTGGTTGGGGAAGTGATTCATAAAAATGAGATGTCTCCCCTCGATTGGGATGAGAAGACATCAGTCAAGGATGGAAAAAAGGTAAAAAGGCAAAAAGGAGAGACGGATTTTAGCAATATGCTTTCCCAAGCTTTTCCATCTATAAATAATGAGCCTCTCCTTTGCTTCGAGTGAGTGCAACCCCCTTGAGGATTTAGGGGTTCCCCTCCCCCGGCCGCTGCCAGGTGAGTACAGAGAGGCAGGGATGATGAACAGGGGGCCTGGTGGAAATCAAGCAGGGGGAAGATTCAACAGAGGGGGGCGAGAAAGCTTCCAGTATAAAAGGAAAGAAGAGGAGACATATAGATTCAGAGAGATCAACCCTAACAATGAGAGAAATGGAGGGAGATTTGGATACAGAGAGGAAGCAGGAAAAACTAATCAGTAGATGGAGGAAGATAGAAGAGAGAGGGAGGATTTGAAGATCCCAATAGGCACCAAGGAAGAATCTGTGAAAAAGATGGAAGAGGAGCAGACGACTAGAGATCTCAAATGTAAAGATACTGCTATGGTTCGGGCTCCCTCCTTTGATTTGATCAAACAATAATAGTGGTTTGGGGCTTTGATGGCTCATATGGCCCAACAAGGGGTGGAAAGCTCATCTGGGGGTGGAGATGTTGCCCCTCCGGGAAGCAACAAAAACAGTGATTCTGATAAGATTAAAAGAGATTATGCTGAATGGAAAGATTACATGAGAAGAGGAGAAGCTGATATGGGAATGTGAAACAAGCAAGGACAAAAAGGATGGGGGTAAGAACAACAGGTTTGGACAGAGAGATAACATGGATTAGAGCAAAAATAGGGGCAATTTCAGAATCATGTGCAACAATTGCAAAGACACTAGGCATTTGACAAGAGACTGCAAGTTATCTCATTGCATCATTTGTGGTAAATACTCTCACATTACTGAGGGGTGTGCATGGCTGAAGCAGATCAAGCCAACCCCAAAGTTTGTAGGATATGCCGCCAGAGGACTACACTACAAAAAAAAAGACACATCCGTGACATTTTGGGCCGAACGAATTTTTTTCCAGTCATACTTATGACACTTCTATGACAATAATTGTGACAAAACCCGGTATCATCATAGATGTGGCGGGCTCCTACTTCTATGACAAAAAATCATGACAGAAAATGGGCTTTTCGTCCTGGGCGGGCTGGAGATGCATCTGCATGACATTCTTTGGGCCGTCCATGACGGAAAAAGCCGTGGTAGAAGCGAGGGCGAGGAAAATATCGGGGTGTTCCCGGCTACGGTGGGTGGTCGGGGCCGAGCAATGCACGAAGGTTTGCGCGTTTCTCTCGTACACACACGCGCATGGGTGCGAGGCGTTGGGCTCTAACTGAACCCGAGCGAGGCGTTCGCCTACTGAACCCGAGCGATTGCACTGCAGGCTACGCGTTACTCAACCCGAGTGATCGATCGATGGCTGTTAACTGAACCCAATCGAGCAGTTCCTTCGCTACTGCTGCTAACTGAAGCTGATTGATGCTGCCTTTGGATGAACAGTGAGTGTTGTTTGGGGGGTTTGGATGAACAGTTCCTGGTGGGGGTTGGATGAACAGGACCCCGTGGTGTTGCCGCTGGATGAACAGGACCCCGATCGATCGAGCCGGTTGGGCATGGATGAACAGGACCCCGTGGAGGGCTGGATGAACGGGACCCCATGGAGGAAAGGTTGAACAAGACCCCGTGGAGGGCTGGTTGAACAGTAGTCGGTGGAGGGCTGGATGAACAGTAGCCCGTAGAGGGGTGGTTGAATAGGACCCCATGGAGAGGGCTGGTTGAACAGTAGCCTGTGGAGGAGCGCGCGGTGGAGGCTGGATGAACAGGAGGCCGTGGAGGAACAGTCGTAGGTGGAGGCCGGAGGAGGTCGACGGTGGATGAACAGTAGCCTGTGGAGGCTGGAGGAGGTCGACGGTGGAGATGAACAGTATCTCGTGGAGTCCTGTTTTGCGGTACACCACACCCCTCCCGATGAACAGGACCCTCGTTTCGACCGTAGAGCTCAAACACAAGTCTGTTTCCTCCGTTTTGCGGTACGCCACACCCCTCCCGATCAACAGGACCCCGTTTCGACCATAGGAGGTCCAATAGAAGTCCGTTTCCTCTATTTTGTGGTACGCCAGACCCCTCCCGATGAACTGGATCCCATTTCGATCGTGGCTGGTCGAACACAAGGCCGTTTCCTCCGTTCTGCGGTACGCTAGGCCTCATTTCCATCAGATGTTCCGTCCAAGCCCTCCTGATGAACACGACGATGCATTCCATTCCGACCAAGCCGGTTGGCTCCCCATTAACACGACGATGATGCAGTTTCTCCGTTCCGACTCACCATGTACACGAGCCCTGGCCGTACGTATGCACGAGTAGGCGTTCGAGACCCCGCCCGTATGTACGTACGTGTACATGTTACATGCGCGCCTCTACTATGACACGTTCCCTTCCTTACACGGCCACGGTTCATCACTGCAGCCTGCAGACAGATCGATCGTATGTACGTACATGTTCGCGACCAGAATGACAACGCTACGTACGCTTCGACCATGTGGGTCCCGACTGTCAGGCACTTCCTTGCGTGTGCATATGTAGCTGGTGGGTCCCAGCAGGGCGAATCATTTTTTTCCATAATATGGACGCACTTCCTTGCGTGCGAAGATGTAGCTAGTGCGTCCCAGCAGTCAGGGGGGAACGTTTTTTTTTGAAATACAGTGGCCCGTCCGATGGGTCCCTGCTGTCAGCTGAAGGAATAATTATTTTGCGCGTAATAAGGAGCCAATTCCTTGCGGCTGCCGTGGACCCAGCTGTCAGCCTCTCCATGTACAGTACTCTTCCGATGGAAGTCGTTCCTTGACCATGTTGACCACGCCGCGCCAAGAGCACCAGGGCGGTGGACGACGGCGAGGCCTAGGAAGGGGACGGCATGGAGCCGGGGAAGACGCCGCAGTGGATGCCCATGCATAGAGGAGTACGAGGGTTCACTGGTTTGGCTGCAGTGTGAGGCTTCCGTCGCCATAGAATAACAGGGGGTGTGGGTGAGTAGAGGGATGGCCTGACCAGCGGTGGGAGTAGTAGGGGCGGTGAGGCCTTCACGGCATCACAGCCGGCCACGGGAGGCAGGAGCACGCGGCACGACCGACGCTGGTTTGGGCGGCTAGAGCAAGAAGACCAGAGGTTGAAGAAGCACTACGGCCATTAGATGGACATCGTACGGTCACTAGAGCTAGAATCGTTCATATTGACTAAGTTGACAAAGCCCTCCATCCCCGTCAACTTAGTTGGCCCACAAGTCAGCCTCCCACTATGGTGGGTCCCAGCTAGCGGGGGGTATTCATTTTTTGTGCGTAATAAGGAGGCACTTCCTTGCATGCGAAAATATAGCTGGTGGGTCCAACCTGTCAGCGGGAGGAACGTTTTTTTTGCGAAATACATAGGCCTTCCGGTGGGTCCCAGCTGTCAGGTGGAGGAATCATTATTTTACGCGTAATAAGGAGGCATTTCCTTGCGTGCGGCCGTGGACCCAGCTGTCAGCCTCTCCATGCATAGTCTACTTCTGATGGTGTCGTTCGTTGACCACATTGACCACTCCACGCCGAGCACATCCAAGATGGTGGACGACGGCAAGGCCCCGGATAGCAACGAGCCAGAGATGGGGAGACGCGGGAGTAGAGTCACAGACGGAGAGGTGTACGAGGGATAAGTGGTTCTGGTGTGGTGTGGTTCGACAGTCGGTGGAGATGAACAGGAGGTGTGGAGGGGTGGAGGGATGGACTGGCCAACGGTGGAGTAGCGCTTCACAATGAAGCGTGCTAAGCAGAGCTTCTAGCAGCAGGAGGCGGGAGCAGGTGGTCCCGGCGGCGCTGGAGGAAGAAGACGAGAGATTGAAGATGAATGCCGGTCGTTGGATGTAAATCCAACGGCTAACGATGTCAGAATCATTTGTCGACTAAGTTGACAACGACTTACGTTGGCTTTGACCTATTGGCCCACATTTCAGCCTCCAAAAATGTGGCATGTATTCAACCCATTTTTTTCCAGAATTTACAGTCTTTTTTTTGCGGGGTAGAATTTACAGTGAATTTGATCTTTTTTTAGAATTACAGTCCATTAGCTGGGCTGGGTGAACAAATAATGTAGCGTCCATGCGGCCCATTTATTTTTTTCTAAAAAATTACAGGTCATTTGCACTTTCTCAAAATACAAGATTTTGCTGGGCTGATTCTAATTATAATGTTGGGTTGGGCATGGCAATGTTATCAAGAAATAAACAGGGGTCGAGCATTTTGTTATAAATATATTTAAATAAGAAGTAATTTATTATTACATTGGTCCTTAAATCTTACCAAACTTTTGTACACAATCACCAGGATTTTCGTTGCCAAGAAATCCAGGATTTTATTGTTAAGAAATTATTTTTATAAGTTAACAAGATGTGGGATATTGTTTTTTTACATATGTAAGTATGTGTTAACTATATGATGACAATAAAAATAATATATAATAACATATAAAATAATTTAAATATATATAATATAGTTAGAAGGGAAACGTAAGTTGGACTAGGCTTTCCTATTCTTATATAGAAAAATAGAATAGACCTCTACGTTTTTTTCAAAAAAAATACATAAATTGGGCTGCCGATGTTCAAATAAAACCTTGGAAGGGAGGTCCATAGGCCGGTCGATACATGACGACCCTCAAGAAAATACAAACCGGCATGTCGTGGGCTGTGCATGTTAAAAAAGAAAGCCTAGACGGGGCAGCCCAAAACCCGGCTGATACTTGCTGCCCTAGTGATAATAAATGATACCTACCAGCTCCCCGGCTTCGTTATGAATTTATCTCCTATAGTAACTACGTTGAAGCACCTAAAAAAATATAACTATGTTGACAAACCCGTGGGCCCCAATGTCAGTATAGCATTAGGAGGAAGTATTTTTTTGATGAGGTACTTGCTTGTGTACGGCCATAGACCTGGTGGGTCCTGACTGTCTGCCTCTCCACGTACAGTCCTCTCCAGATTTCTCTTGTTTGTTCAACATGTTCACAACGTCAGACAACAGCGCCACAGCGAGCGCACAAAGGCACAGGAGGAGATCCGACCACCTGAGGAAGTGCCTTATTAGTAACGAAACTACTGAACTAGCCTAGTGGCCAAGTGACACTACCCGACAGTTGTTCCGCCCGGGTTCGATTCCACCTGATGCAGGGAAAATATCTCCAATTTTTTTGCCTCTGCCTTTATTGACATGTGGGTCCCCATTGTCATCTACACACACCATGTCCAACACTTGCCAAAACTTCGTCCCTCATTTTCTCTGTTTTTCGCACACTCGACATTGTGTGGGCATTTTAAAAATAGCATATCTTTTTGACTGTGCATCATATGAAGATGTGCTATGCATGAATGTTGATCAGCATGATGTTAACTGGCTGGTAGTTCCATTTTTGACCATGAATGAAACTTCCAACATGATGTTAACACTGTTTGAAAAGGCCGTGTTAATATAAATGCTCTACCTCTGAAAGTTGCAGTTTCTTATCTGAAACTGAACTTGCAGTTTCTTATCTGAAACTGAAACTTGCAGTTTCTTCTCTGAGAATCACATTGTCTACACTTTTATACTCCTATGAAACTAAATTTTTTAAGTGCTAAAAATAGATCTCTAGAATTCATAAAATACTTCATATGCTCAATACTGCAAATATGAAATTCAAAAGACATTCATATCTGAAAGTACTCTCAAAATACACAACATAAAACACAATTCACAACTTGCAAATACTGACAACCCTAAGCTCCTCCTGAAAATTCACAAACTACCCGACTATTGGGTTGGGGGGGGGGGGCAGTCCCCTCCTATTTCTCAACGGCAGACAACCGCCCCGTGAGATAATGTGAACGACGAGGGAGAGGATGGCGGGGAAGTGTCGTTGGGCCAACTGCTTTTCTCCTCTTGCAGTTGGGTTCGGTCGACGAAGACTCCATCGGCTCGCTCTGGCACAACACCCTCACAAACGGTAGCTTCTTCTTTTTTTAAGAAAAGGGCTCCAGCCCCGGTTCCATTTCCATCAGAAAACGAAACCCATAGAGATTCTTCTTCATTAGTTGAAATAAAATTGAGCAACATCAAGGTTGGTCATGAAGCTCCTGGAATATTCAACTATAATTTGGATATCATTTGTGCGGTTCAACTATGATCAAGCATGAAATGTATATCTCTGTTTGCACAAAAAAGGTGGAAAGGAGGGTGACTAACAAGTGATGAAACATGCATAAAATGTAAAGAAGCATGTTCCTTATCTGAATGACAATCCTACAAGGACAGTAGCAATTTCTAAAGCAGCAGCATTGCTAGATATTAGTGTGGGCATTAGGATTAACTATGACAACCGTTAAATACGACATTACTTTAATGGTGCCATTGCTTCCTTTTAACAGCAACATTACATTAACAACTGCAATAGAGTTGGTATTTGGGCACGGGAGAGTAGGTGGACCAGGACAATTGCATTTCTAATGAAAAGAAGCAACTTATCTTAATGGGAAATTTAGCAGGACATGAAAAAATTTAACATTGATTCATATTACTGGAGGAATTACATTGAAAACAACATTGGTTTAATGTGTCCTTACTTTTAACAGTGTGACTGCTACATTTTACTAGTGGCATTACATAAGAGTGGCTCGGGGCAACAAACCTCAAAAGAGGATATTTGGGCTGGTCCCATTTTTGTTCGGTATAGCCACCTTATACTGTGTGAGGCTAGCAAATCTACTGTTGGACTTACTCTGTTGACTTGTCCCCCAGTCCCCACTTTCTTTCCTTTTTCAACCAATAGATCGGGTTTATATTGAGTTTGTACTGCGTTCCCTTTATTTCCCTATTAGACCTAGAGACAGTTGGATAGCCAGTCTCTGCTACTTTTCGCCCCCATTATTTCCTCTTTCGACCAAGTCCTAGATTCAGGTAACAAATCTTCCCCCACCCCCATCCCCTTTCTTCCTTGTTTGAACCAAGTAGTACTAGATTCGAGTGCATGAACTAGTTTTACCTCTTAACAATAAAAAAATAGGTGGTTTTCGAACAGCCGATCGATCCTATCTACGAGGGGGCCTGAGAAATAGTAAAAGATACAAATGCAGTGACGTCAGGAGCTTAGGAAGTAGAGCAAGACCAGTTTCGAAGGAAGTTATACCTGAGGGTCGCTAGGATGTCGCTAGGTGGGCGGCGGGAGGCCAGATCTGCCCACACTACGGCAACGAGGAAGAAGGGGTCGGAGGCCCTCCCTCGCCGGCGATGCTTGGGAGAGAACGGTAAGGCAAGCTGATCGGGACGCGCCGGCAGTGGGTAAGAGCCGTCGCCAAGGATGACCGCGTGAATGTTCCACCTTCTCACCTTCCCCGACGGAGAGGATCCGGCTGGATCTGTGACCAGCAGTGAGCAGAGAGATAGATAGTGTGGCCACCACTGTCGTGTTTGGATCTGGAGAGGACGAGACAGTGTGAAGAGAGCAACACTAGCAAGCAAGCGCGGAGGCACCTGCCTATATAGTGGAGTACTAGTTTTCTTTTGTCTACCGGAGCCGGCTTAACCTCGTCAATGACTATCGAGAAGTCTTCATGCACGTGCCCCGGAGGTGCAGTTGTCGTCATTTTGATCTGAAGCACCGGATTATAACATATAACACGAAAAATGCCACATGACAAGAAATCATAACCTCACTGCCCAAAGAAGACAATATGAATCCCGACGGACAAACTAGACGAGGATCAAAGCTCAAATTAAAGATAAACTCGTAGAAAAGGGGTCCGTCGATAGATGTCCTAATTAACATAGCCGGCTTGACCTAGATGGCAGCCGAGTAGTCTTCGTGCATGTGCCCCCAATGACTAGCCCAACTCAGTTGTCGATGTTTAACCCTCGCAGTGATCCGAAGCACATGACACCTAATTTTGCGAGATGACAAGAAACCTTTCTTTAGATTTCTCACCAGAACTATAACCCTGTACAACACAGCCTGCACGATAGGTATACGATAGCCAATCCAAGTGTGTCTGCTAGAGTCTGGTCACATGCATGGATGAACTGATCTTTCGTGTCTTGCAGGGATCGTCCAGGCACCAACGTATGTACTGTTGGGGAACGTTGCATAAAATAAAATTTTCCTACGTTCACCAAGATACATCTATGAGTTCATCTAGCAACAAGAGAGAGAGATGCATCTACATACCCTTGTAGATCGCGTGCGGAAGCGTTCAAGAGAACGGGGTTGAGGTAGTCGTTCTCGTCGTGATCCTATCACCAGAGACCCTAGCGCCGAACGGACGACACCTCCGCATTCAACACACGTACGGTCAGCGTGACGTCTCCTCCGTCTTGATCCAGCAAGGGGGAAGGAGAGGTTGATGAAGATCCAGCAGCACGACGGCGTGGTGGTGGATGCAGCAGGGCTCCGGCAGGGCTTCGCCAAGCAACTACGGGAGGAGGAAGAGGTGTAGCAGGGGGAGGGAGGTGCCAAGACTCAGGGTGCGGCTGCCCTCCCTCCAACCTCCTTTATATAGGCCCTCTGGGGGGGGAGCGCCGGCCCTGGAGATGGGAATCTCCCAAGGGGGCAGCGGCCAGGGGGGTGGAGTGCCCCCCAAGGCAAGTGGTGCGCCCCCACCCTAGGGTTTCCAACCCTAGGCGCAGGGGGGCAAGGGGGGGCGCACCAGCCCACTAGGGGCTGGTTCCCCTCCCACTTCAGCCCACGGGGCCCTCCGGGATAGGTGGCCCCACCCGGTGGACCCCCGGGACCCTTCCGGTGGTCCCGGTACAATACCGGGTGACCCCGAAACTTTCCTGATGGCCGAAACAGCACTTCCTATATATAATTCTTTACCTCCGGACCATTTCGGAACTCCTCGTGATGTCCGGGATCTCATCCGAGACTCCGAACAACATTCGATTTGCTGCATACTCATATTCATACAACCCTAGCGTCACCGAACCTTAAGTGTGTAGACCCTATGGGTTCGGGAGACATGTAAACATGACCGAGACGACTCTCCGGTCAATAACCAACAGCGGGATCTGGATACCCATGTTGGCTCCCACATGCTCCTCGATGATCTCATCAGATGAACCATGATGTCGAGGATTTAAGCAACCCCATATACAATTCCCTTTGTCAAACGGTATGTTACTTGCCCGAGATTCAATCGTCGGTATCCCAATACCTCGTTCAAACTCGTTACCGGCAAGTCACTTTACTCGTACCGTAATGCATGATCCCGTGACCAGACACTTGGTCACTTTGAGTTCATTATGATGATGCACTACCGAGTGGGCCTAGTGATACCTCTCCGTTATACGGAGTGACAAATCCCAGTCTCGATCCGTGTCAACCCAACAGACACTTCCGGAGATACCTATAGTGCACCTTTATAGTCACCCAGTTACGTTGTGACGTTTGGTACACCCAAAGCACTCCTACAGTATCCGGGAGTTACACGATCTCATGGTCTAAGGAAGAGATACTTGACATAGGAAAAGCTCTAGCAAAACGAACTACACGATCTTGTGCTATGCTTAGGATTGGGTCTTGTCCATCACATCATTCTCCTAATGATGTGATACCGTTATCAACGACATCCAATGTCCATAGTCAGGAAACCATGACTATCTGTTGATCAACGAGCTAGTCAACTAGAGGCTCACTAGGGACATGTTGTGGTCTAAGTATTCACACGTGTATTACGATTTCCGGATAATACAATTATAGCATGAATAAAAGACAACTATCATGAACAAAGACATATAATAATAATCCTTTTATTATTGCCTCTAGGGCATATTTCCAACAGTCTCCCACTTGCACTAGAGTCAATAATCTAGTTACATTGTGATGTATTAAACACCCATAGAGTTCTGGTGTTGATCATGTTTTGCTCGTGGAAGAGGTTTAGTCAACGGATCTGCGACATTCAGATCCGTATGTACTTTGCAAATATCTATGTCTCCATCTTGAACATTTTCACGGATGGAGTTGAAACGATGCTTGATGTGCCTAGTCTTCTTGTGAAACCTGGGCTCCTTGGCAAGGGCAGCTCCAGTGTTGTCATAGAAGAGAGTGATCGGCCCCGACGCATTGGGTATGACTCCTAGGTCGGTGATGAAATCCTTCATCCATATTGCTTCATGCGCTGCCTCCGAGGCTGCCATGTACTCCGCTTCACATGTAGATCCCGCCACGACGCTCTACTTGCAACTGCACCAGCTTACTGCTCCACGATTCAACATATACACGTATCCGGTTTGTGACTTAGAGTCATCCAGATCTGTGTCGAAGCTAGCATCGACATAACCCTTTACGACGAGCTCTTCGTCACCTCCATAAACGAGAAACATGTCCTTTGTCCTTTTCAGGTACGTCAGGATATTCTTGACCGCTGTCCAGTGTTCCTTGCCGGGATTACTTTGGTACCTTCCTACCAAACTAATTACGGCAAGGTTTACATCAGGTCTGGTACACAACATGGCATACATAATAGATCCTATGGCTGAGGCATAGGGGATGACACTCATCTCTTCTTTATCTTTTGCCATGGTCGGGCATTGAGCCGAGCTCAATCTCACACCTTGCAATACAGGCAAGAACCCTTTCTTGGACTGATCCATTTTGAACTTCTTCAAAATCTTATCAAGGTATGTGCTTTGTGGAAGACCTATGAGGCGTCTCGATCTATCCCTATAGATCTTGATGCCTAATATGTAAGCAGATTCTCCAAGGTCCTTCATTGAAAAACACTTATTCAAGTAGGCCTTAATGCTGTCCAAGAATTCTATATCATTTCCCATCAAAAGTATGTCATCTACATATAATATGAGAAATGCTACAGAGCTCCCACTCACTTTCTTGTAAACGCATGCTTCTCCATAAGTCTGCATAAACCCAAACGCTTTGATCATCTCATCAAAGCGAATGTTCCAACTCTGAGATGCTTGCACCAGCCCATAAATGGATCGCTGGAGCTTGAACACCTTGTTAGCATTCTTAGGATCGACAAAACCTTCCGGCTGCATCATATACAACGCTTCCTTAAGATAACCATTAAGGAATGCCGTTTTGACGTCCATCTTCCATATTTCATAATCATAGTATGCGGCAATTGCTAACATGATCGGACGGACTTAAGCTTCGCTACGGGAGAAAAAGTCTCATCGTAGTCAACTCCTTGAACTTGCCGATAACCCTTAGCGACAAGTCGAGCTTTATAGATGGTGAGATTACCATCCGCGTCCGTCTTCTTCTTAAAGATCCATTTGTTTTCTATCGCTCGCCGATCATCGGGCAAGTCTGTCAATGTCCATACTTTGTTTTCATACATGGATTCTATCTCGGATTGCATGGCTTCTAGCCATTTGTTGGAATCTGGGCCCGCCATCGCTTCTTCATAGTTCGAAGGTTCACCGTTGTCTAATAACATGATTTCCAGGACAGGGTTGCCATACCACTCTGGTTTGGAACGTGTCCTTGTGGACCTACAAAGTAGCAACTTGATCCGAAGTACCTTGATCATCATCATTAATTTCCTCTCCAGTCGGTGTAGGCACCACAGGAACATTTTCCTGAGCTGCACTACTTTCCGGTTCAAGAGGTAGTACTTCATCGAGTTCTACTTTCCTCCCACTTACTCCTTTCGAGAGAAACTCTTTTTCCAGAAAGGATCCATTCTTGGCAACAAAGATCTTGCCTTCTGATCTAAGGTAGAAGGTATACCCAATGGTTTCCTTAGGGTATCCTATGAAGACGCATTTTTCTGACTTGGGTTCGAGCTTTTCAGGTTGAAGTTTCTTGACATAAGCATCGCATCCCCAAACTTTTAGAAACGACAGCTTAGGTTTCTTCCCAAACCATAATTCATACGGTGTCGTCTCAAGGATTTAGACGGTGCCCTATTTAAAGTGAATGTAGCTGTCTCTAGAGCGTATCCCCAAAATGATAGCGGTAAATCGGTAAGAGACATCATAGATCGCACCATATCCAATAGAGTGCGATTACGATGTTCGGACACACTGTTACGCTGAGGTGTTCCAGGCGGCGTGAGTTGTGAAATGATTCCACATTTACTTAAGTGTGTACCAAATTCGTGACTTAAATATTCTCCTCCACGATCTGATCATAAGAATTTTATCTTTCGGTCACGTTGATTCTCTACTTCATTCTGAAATTCCTTGAACTTTTCAAAGGTTTCAGACTTGTGTTTCATCAACTAGACATACCCATATCTACTTAAGTCGTCAGTGAGAGTGAGAACATAACGATATCCTCCGCGAGACTCAACGCTCATTGGACCACACACATCAGTATGTATGATTTCCAATAAGCTGGTTGCTCGATCCATTGTTCCGGAGAACGGAGTCTTGGTCATTTTGCCCATGAGGCATGGTTCGCATGTGTCAAATGATTCATAATCGAGAGACTCTAAAAGTCCATCAGCATGGAGCTTCTTCATGCGCTTGACACCAATGTGACCAAGGCGGCAGTGCCACAAGTATGTGGGACTATCGTTATCAACTTTACATCTTTTGGTATTCACACTATGAATATGTGTAACATTACGTTCGAGATTCATTAAGAATAAACCATTGACCATCGGGGCATGACCATAAAACATATCTCTCATATAAATAGACCAACCATTATTCTCGGATTTAAATGAGTAGCCATCTCGTATTAAACGAGATCCAAATACAATGTTCATGCTCAAACTTGGCACTAAATAACAATTATTGAGGTTCATAACTAATCCCATGGGTAAATGTAGAGGTAGCGTGCCGACGGCGATCACATCAACCTTGGAACCATTCCCGACGCGCATCGTCACCTCGTCCTTCACCGGTCTCTGCTTATTCCGCAGCTCCTGCTGTGAGTTACAAATGTGAGCAACGGCACCGGTATCAAATACCCAGGAGTTACTACGAGTACTCGTAAGGTACACATCAATTACATGTATATCACATATACCTTTAGTGTTGCCGGCCTTCTTGTCCGCTAAGTATTTGGGGCAGTTCCGCTTCCAGTGACCCTTCCCTTTGCAATAAAAGCACTCAGTCTCAGGCTTGGGTCCATTCTTTGACTTCTTTCTGGCAACTGGCTTGCCGGGCGCGGCAACATCTTTGCCGTCCTTCTTGAAGTTCTTCTTACCCTTGCCCTTCTTGAACTTGGTGGTTTTATTGACCATCAACGCTTGATGTTCTTTCTTGATTTCAACCTCTGCTGACTTCAGCATTGAGAATACTTCAGGAATGGTCTTCACCATCCCCTGCATATTGTAGTTCATCACAAAGCTCTTGTAGCTCGGTGGGAGCGACTGAAGGATTCTGTCAATGACCGCCTCGTCCGGGAGGTTAATGTCCAGCTGGGACAGGCGGTTGTGCAACCCAGACATTTTGAGTATGTGCTCACTGACAGAACTGTTTTCCTCCATCTTACAACTATAGAACTTGTCGGAGACTTCATATATCTCGACCCGGGCATGAGATTGAAATACCATTTTCAGCTCCTCGAACATCTCATATGCTTCGTGTTGCTCAAAACACTTTTGGATCCCCGGTTCTAAGCTGTAAAGCATGCCGCACTGAACGAGGGAGTAATCATCAGCATGTGACTGCCAAGCGTTCATAATGTCTTGGTTCTCTGGGATGGGTGCTTCACCTAGTGGTCCTTCTAGGACATATGCTTTCTTGGCTGCTATGAGGATGATCCTCAGGTTCCGGACCCAGTCCGAATAGTTGCTGCCATCATCTTTCAGCTTGGTTTTCTCTAGGAACGCGTTGAAGTTCATGTTGACATGAGTGTTGGCCATTTGATCTACAAGGCATATTTTGCAAAGATTTTAGACTAAGTTCATAATAATTAAGTTCATCTAATCAAATTATTTAATGAACTCCCACTCAGATTTGACATCCCTCTAATCATCTAAGTGTTACACGATCCGAGTCGACTAGGCCGTGTCCGATCATCACGTGAGACGGACTAGTCATCATCGGTGAACATCTCCATGTTGATCGTATCTTCCATACGACTCATGTTCGACCTTTCGGTCTCTTGTGTTCCGAGGCTATGTCTGTACATGCTAGGCTCGTCAAGTTAACCCTAAGTGTTTTGCATGTGTAAAACTGTCTTACACCCGTTGTATGTGAACGTAAGGATCTATCACACCCGATCATCACGTGGTGCTTCGAAACGACGAACTTTAGCAACGACGCACAGTTAGGGGGAACACTTTCTTGAAATTATTATAAGGGATCATCTTATTTACTACCGCCGTTCTAAGTAAACAAGATGCATAAAACATAATAAACATCACATGCAATTATATAAAGTAGTGACATGATATGGCCAATATCATATAGCCCCTTCGATCTCCATCTTCGGGGCTCCATGATCATCTTGGTCACCGACATGACACCATGATCTCCATCATCGTGCCTCCATAAAGTTGCTCGCCAACTATTACTTCTACTATTATAGCTAACGGTTTAGCAATAAAGTAAAGTAATTACATGGCGTTAAATCATTGACACGCAGGTCATACAATAATTAAGATAACTCCTATGGCTCCTGCCGGTTGTCATACTCATCGACATGCAAGTCGTGATTCCTATTACAAGAACATGATCTCATACATCACAATATATCATTCATCATTCATCACAACTTCTGGCCATATCACATCACATGACAATTGCTGCAAAAACAAGTTAGACGTCCTCTAATTGTTGTTGCATCTTTTACGTGGCTGCAATTGGGTTCTAGCAAGAACGTTTTCTTACCTACGAATAACCACAACATGATTTTGTCAACTTCTATTTACCCTTCATAAGGACTCTTTTCATCGAATCCGCTCCAACTAAAGTAGGAGAGACAGACACCCGCTAGCCACCTTATGCAACTAGTGCATGTCAGTCGGTGGAACCTGTCTCACATAAGCGTACGTGTAAGGTCGGTCTGGGCCGCTTCATCCCACAATACCGCTGAAGCAAGAAAAGACTAGTAGTGGCAAGCAAGTTGACAAGATCTACGCCCACAACAGATTTGTGTCCTACTCGTGCAATAGAGAACTACGCATAGACCTAGCTCATGATGCCACTATTGGAGAACGTTGCATAAAATAAAATTTTCCTACGTTCACCAAGATCCATCTATGAGTTCATCTAGCAACGAGAGAGAGAGATGCATCTACATACCCTTGTAGATCGCATGCGGAAGCGTCCAAGAGAACGGGGTTGAGGTAGTCGTTCTCGTCGTGATCCTATCACCGGAGATCCTAGCGCCGAACGGACGGCACCTCCGCGTTCAACACACGTACGGTCAGTGTGACGTCTCCTCCGTCTTGATCCAGCAAGGGGGAAGGAGAGGTTGATGAAGATCCAGCAGCACGACGGCATGGTGGTGGATGCAGCAGGGCTCTGGCAGGGCTTCGCCAAGCAACTACGGGAGGAGGAAGAGGTGTAGCAGGGGGGAGAGGCGCCAAGACTCAGGGTGCGGCTGCCCTCCCCCCTCCTTTATATAGGCCCCCTGGGGGGGGGGCGCTGGCCCTGGAGATGGGAATCTCCCAAGGGGGCGGCGGCCAGGGGGGTGGAGTGCCCCCCAAGGCAAGTGGTGCGCCCCCACCCTAGGGTTTCCAACCCTAGGCGCAGGGGGGCCCAAGGGGGGGGGGCACACCAGCCCACTAGGGGCTGGTTCCCCTCCCACTTCAGCCCACGGGGCCCTCCGGGATAGGTGGCCCCACCCGGTGGACCCCCAGGACTCTTCCGGTGGTCCCGGTACAATACCGGATGACCCCAAAACTTTCCCGATGGCCGAAACAACACTTCCTATATATAATTCTTTACCTCTGAACCATTCCGGAACTCCTCGTGATGTCAGGGATCTCATCCGGGACTCCGAACAACATTTGGTTTGCTGCATACTCATATTCATACAACCCTAGCGTCACCGAACCTTAAGTGTGTAGACCCTACGGGTTCGGGAGACATGTAGACATGACCGAGACGGCTCTGCGGTCAATAACCAACAGCGGGATCTGGATACCCATGTTGGCTCCCACATGCTCCTCGATGATCTCATCGGATGAACCACGATGTCAAGGATTTATGTAACCCTGTATACAATTCCCTTTGTCAAACGGTATGTTACTTGCCCGAGATTCGATCGTCGGTATCCCAATACCTCGTTCAATCTCGTTACCGGCAAGTCACTTTACTCGTACCGTAATGCATGATCCCGTGACCAGACACTTGGTCACTTTGAGTTCACTATGATGATGCACTACTGAGTGGGCCCAGTGATACCTCTCCGTTATACGGAGTGACAAATCCCAGTCTCGATCCGTGTCAACCCAACAGACACTTTCGGAGATACCTGTAGTGCACCTTTATAGTCACCCAGTTACGTTGTGACGTTTGGTACACCCAAAGCACTCCTACGGTATCCGGGAGTTACACGATCTCATGGTCTAAGGAAGAGATACTTGACATAGGAAAAGCTCTAGCAAAACGAACTACACGATCTTGTGCTATGCTTAGGATTGGGTCTTGTCCATCACATCATTCTCCTAATGATGTGATCCCGTTATCAACGACATCCAATGTCCATAGTCAGGAAACCATGACTATCTGTTGATCAACGAGCTAGTCAACTAGAGGCTCACTAGGGACATGTTGTGGTCTAAGTATTCACACGTGTATTACGGTTTCCGGTTAATACAATTATAGCATGAATAAAAGACAACTATCATGAACAAAGAAATATAATAATAATCCTTTTATTATTGCCTCTAGGGCATATGTCCAACATGTACTCCCTCCATTCCCAAATATTTGTCTTTCTAGAAATTTCAACAAGTGACTACATACTAAGCAAAATGAGTGAATCTACACTCTAAAATATCTCTACATACATCTATATGTTGTGTCCATTTGAAATGCCTAGAAAGACAAATATTTTGGAATGGAGGGAGTAAAACACTTCGCTAGTACTATCGCTCGTCTCTCTCTTCTATTAACTCACTTGACTTGTGGGGCCGGGGAGTGTGCCTATGGTCGGTTCTCAATTGCGGTCCCACATGTGTGTGCAAATGCAATATGACGCATGTTCCATTCGGATAGCGGCGTGCCAGACCGACCAACCGTCTGGGGTGCGACGCGAATGTGACGGGCATGCTGTATACTCTGTACATGTGTACCACCGTTTTCTGGAGGCTTTGCTCGATGGCGCAATCCATGGATACAAAATTAGTATACTATACTAATTAAAAGTCGAGGGCGGGGCTTTCCTGCGCGCTAGGCGGGGCAGTTCCGCCTAGTCAGGTCGACAGAGACGCGAGAAGATGAGGGAGTAGGCTGCTGCAAACATAGGGCTATGTGATTTGACAACGAGTTACTGCTGGACAGGTGGGGCCCCGTGATTTGACTTGCCATTATCATTTTAACTGCGGTGCTACGACCGGCGTGAGGCTCCCGATTCCTAACCACCTCCATACATATGCCTCTCCCAATGCTCCACCATGTAGATGCTGGCTCTTGCATGAGAGCTCGCTCCTCCACTTTTTCCTTGCCTCTTTCCTCCACATATGCAAAAATGCCATGTAAGGCGGGCTTATAGCTAACTATTTTACTTACTTGCTCCTACAGGTGCTAAGCTTGCCACATAGGCATAAAGTCTGATATGGCAAGTTAATTAAGAAGAGAGAGACTAGTTTGGTGACCCAAGGAAGAAACGGTGCTAAGCGCGTGTACCTAGGTGAAAAGACAATTTTGAGTCTATAGCTAATTAAATGAAGCAAACTTAGCAACAGAAAACTAAGCACCTATGCATTGGGGACTTGATTGCTAAGCCATTTAATGCCCTTAGCACCTCATCTAAGCACCATTTCATTGGAAGAGGTCACTCCTTTGCAAATGCAATAAATACTATGAAGAAAAGAGATAGAGAGAAGTAAAAAAATACTCTTATAGCCAACCTTTATAGCTAACCTTGTTGTAGTATGAGTGACTAAGTGATGACTATGTATGACATGCCAACATCAGATAGCCTAACGCATCGTGTTAAATCTCCAAGGGCGCAACCGCTTGAGCGAGGCGACGATCATGGTAGGCGCGACCATGATACAGGCTGCTGGCAGCCCTTGGATCTGAGAATGAACGGTCACATGCTAAGTTGCTAAAAATTTGCAGAATAACCCTCTAGGATAGGATATTCACCCATAGGTCTAGAATCACGCCATGCAGCCGTTCGATCTCAGATCCAAGGGCTCTCGGAAGCCCATATCATGGGAGAATGAAAGCTTCATATCACCTGTAATTTTCCTGACGCTTGACATGACATCGAAAGCCATTTAATTGGGCGCCAAGTAGACATGACATCTAATTGGGCCCCCATAGTACTGTGCATGAATCCACTTATCCACCAGGCAAGCCACTACCCTGCTGTTCACACGCCCCACTCAGCATTTTTACAACCGAGAAACCGCTGGTAGTTCGCTCCTACTCGTCCCTGGATGTCCTTTAACATTACGGCAGTTCGCTCCTAGTCGTCCCGTCCTTTCACATTATGGTAGATCCACTAGTCCTAACCCTCCTCCCAAATCCATGGCATCCCAAATCTCCATGATCGGTGGTGAGTACAAGGTTAGAACCATCACCGGTGATGAGTTCGACGTCATCTACACCCGTTCTTCCGCGACGGTGAAAGGATGCCTTGCTCGCTTCAGACGCATGTTCGAAAACTCAAATGATGAGTGGGTCGCTGGGCTAGATGTCGAGTACACCACAGTCCTGGGACAAGAGAAGGATCTAAAGGAGGAAGAGAAGAAGAAGCCCACCGTGATCCAGGTTTGCGTGCATGACTTATGCTTGGTCTACCACATATACCATGCCGACGTTGAGTGCCAGGATTTTAAGAACTTCCTTAAGGACGGCCTAGTCAAATTCGTTACTGTAGACTTTACGAACGACAGAAGAGTCCTGGATTGGAGAGGCCTCATTGTAGGCAACCTCTTCGACCTTCAGAAGAATTGGCTGCTGCCCTCCTGTGATTAGCCTTCAATGCTGACCCTGGCAGGAGCCATGGTTCATCCTTCGTACGGTAAATTGGAGAAACCTCCACACACGTTTCATCGTCATGCATGGCAGTGGAATGTACTAGATATAAACCACATCCAGTATGCTGTAATGGATGGCTACCTTTCTTTCAATATCTAAAATGGTTGGATGAAGAGCAAGAGCCAAGTGTGTGGTTCAAGCAAACAAGTATCGGCCAAGAGGAAGAGGGACAAGGACGAAGTTGAGGACATGGACGAGGACTCCGAGTAAGGTGGCAGTGTCATTGCTCATGGTGGTTCTAATGCAGTGTCTACCAGATTAGTTGCTTAGTTTAATTTCAGGTGTGCTTAGTTTAATTTGAGGGGCGTGTTGTGCTGAGCCCCCAGCAGAACTATGTTATGTTTCTTCTCGTTATATTTCTTACATTTCATCTTTTAGTTGGTATAGTACTACACTCGTTTCTTCACATTATATACGTACAATATATATGGCCAACATCATATAGCCATTAGTTTAGTTGTCAAAGAATTTCAGGGTGCTTAGTTTTGTCAAAGAATTCTAGGGTGCTTAATTTTATTTGAGGGATGTGTTGTGCTGGACACCATTATTGTGACTCAAATCTCTTTTGCCATGTTATAATGACATAAATACCGATGGACCAACATGCCAGCTCTCCCTCTATCTCACTACAGTAAAATAAAGTGTGGGGCCTACTTGATCCCAACAGCATTTTTGTTTTCCTGTAAAATTATTCGCTTGGTTACTCCTGACAAGCGGGGCCACACTTATCATTGTGAGAATCGGCTTATTTTTGTCATGTAACATGGTCAACGGGTTTGACATGAAAATAACAATGTCTAATGGCATTTTTGAGCAAACATCTAACTTAACGATGGCATTTTTGAGATATCTAATTGCATTTTTGAGCAGGCATCTCATGGATCGATGGCATTTTTGAGTAGTGATAACTTCTAATGGAAAAACTGAGTAGTGATACACAACTAGTGGCATAAATAATAAGAACCCAAGAATTAAATAGGTATGCTAATTTCTTTATTTCTTTAATAGTACTATATGCATAATTTGGCGACGAGCGCTCTCTGTATGTACCACCTTTTTTCTTTAATTTCATCTTGTTAGTTTTACTCCATGGTGCAATCCATCGATACTACTACTATACAAAAGTATACATTTTTAAAAGGCTAGAGGGCGGGGCAGTCTAGCTTAGTCGTTTTCACAAGAGGTGAGGGCCTTTGTGATTTGACGGCTCATTACTGTTGGAAGGCGGGGCCTTGTGATTTGACTGCTCATATAAATGTGCCGACGACCTAAGGAGGAGCAAAGAACCGTGCGATATACTCAAGTTTTCCACTGGAGTAGTACTATGACGGAGGAGCACGAAACACGGCAGCCCAGTGCCATATGGCAATAAAAAATGATCTAATTTGCTAGTCATCTCATCGTTATCATTGTTCTATTCATGCCTCGCAGAGAACGCGGCACGTGCGGCGAAACACCTGAAGCAAAAGAAGAAACACATGAGAAAAAGAAGAAGGAAGATTATCACCCCAAATGATCTAATTCACCGCAGAGTCATAACTGCTTCTTCATCTCCTCCACGACCAACATATCCTTGTGCGTCTCTGATACGTCTCCAATGTATCTATAATTTTTTATTGTTCCATGCTATTATATTACCCCTTTTGGATGTTTATGGGCTTTATTTTACACATTTATATCATTTTTGGGACAAACCTACTAACCGGAGGCCCAACCCGTATTGCTGTTTTTTTTCCTATTTCAGTATTTCGAAGAAAATGAATATCAAACAAAGTCCAAACGGAATGAAACCTTTGGGAGCGTGATTTTTGGAACGAACGTAATCCAGAGGACTTGGAGTGCAAGTCAGGAAGCAAACTAGGCGGCCAGGAGATAGGAGGGCACGCCCACCCCTCCTGGGCCCCTCGAGCGGCCACCGGCGTACTTCTTCCTCCTATATATACCTACGTACCCTGAAAACATCCAGGGAGCCACCGAAACACAATTTCCACCACCATAACCTTCTGTATCCACGAGATCCCATCTTGGAGCCTTTGCCGGTGCTTCGCCGGAGGGGGAATCGACCACGGAGGGCTTCTACATCAACACCATAGCCCCTCCGATGAGTTGTGAGTAGTTTAACACACACCTTCGGGTCCATAGTTATTAGCTAGATGGCTTCTTCTCTCTTTTTGGATCTCAATACAATGTTCTCCCCCTCTCTTGTGGAGATCTATTCGATGTAAACTCTTTTTGCGGTGTGTTTGTCGAGATCCGATGAATTGTGGGTTTATGATCAAGTTTATCTATGAGAAATATTTGAATCTTCTCTGAATTCTTTTATGTACGATTGTGTTATCTTTGCAAGTCTCTTTGAATTATCAGATTGGTTTGGCCTACTAGATTGATCTTTCTTGCCATGGGAGAAGTGCTTAGCTTTGGGTTCAATCTTGCGGTGTCCTTACCCAGTGACAGAAAGGGTTGCAAGGCACGTATTGTATTGTTGCCATCGAGGATAAAAAGATGGGGTTTATATCATATTGCATGAGTTTATCCTTCTACATCATGTCATCTTTCTTAATACGTTACTCTATTCTTATGAAGTTAATACTCTAGATGCATGCTGGATAGTGGTCGATGTGTGGAGTAATAGTAGTAGATGCAGGCAGGAGTCGGTCTACTTGTCACGGACGTGATGCCTATATACATGATCATGCCTAGATAATCTCATAATGATTCGCTTTTCTATCAATTGCTCGACAATAATTTGTTCACCCACCGTAATTGTTATGCTATCTTGAGAGAAGCCTCTAGTGAAACCTATGGCCCCCAGGTCTATCTTTTATCATATAAGCTTTCAATCTACTTTTATTTGCATCTTTACTTTTTGCATCTATATTATAAAATACCAAAAATATATTTATCTTATCATACTATCTCTATCAGATCTCACTTTCGCAAGTGGCCGTGAAGGGATTGACAACCCCTTTATTGCGTTGGTTGTGAGTTCTTTGTTTGTTTGTGTAGGTGTGTGGGGCTTTTGAGGAGCCTCCTACTGGATTGATACCTTGGTTCTCAAAAACCGAGGGAAATACTTATGCTACTATTGCTGCATCACCCTTTCCTCTTCAAGGAAAACCAACGCAAGCTAAAGAAGTAGTAGTCTCCTCTGCTATCTTCTTCATTCTGTCCATGACGCGGGATTTCTCGATGCGAGCCATCATCATATGTTCCACGGCCGCATTACGTACCTTGACAACAGCCAGGTGCTTGATGAGGAGCTTCGCCAACTCCTCCTTCTGTTCCATGATGAGGGCCTACAACATCTTCATTGAGGAACTACTATTCTCATGCAGCTTCTTCCAGCCGGCATTCTTCTCCTTCAGCAGTTCGAGCTCATGGCAGAGCTTCACCTTGTCCTCTTGAAGTTGCAGGATTTCCCCGGTCGCCTTCTTCTCCGAGGAAATGCTCTTCTTCAGCAGCATCACCAAGCCGACGGTCAACCCCCTTGCTTATGGAGCTCAGCGGGCATGTCATCGAGGCTCTCCTTCAGCAGGTCCACCAAGCCGTGGATGAACTCCTTCTGCTTATTGAGGTGCTTATTGAGCTGACTGGGCATGCTGTCGAGGCATAACGACTCCAGCGCCGACAACTCGGCATGTTCGCCTCTGCGGCTAGGGCACTCCTGGGAGCCATCGCTTGCCCGTGAGAGATCTTTCGAGGTCTCTATATGGTGGCGAGCCCTCGTTTTTTTCGCAGCCTTGGTTGTCGCTCCCTTGTTATGAGTAGTTATTGACCTAGAGCTCTACACACCGGCCATGGCAAGGACGGATGAAAAACAAGGACTTATGAGGAGGAAAGGTAGAGTAATTTTTGGTTAGGTAGTTCCCCTTTTTATAACCTAAGTACTAGCACTAGTACTAATACCTGCATAGTGGGAACATGTTCAGGTTTGGTACGTACTAGTAGGTGTGAGTAGGCTTGCACTTAATTGTAGCACTAGTACTTTCGAATGTGATGGGAACAAGGTAAAGATTAATTGATGGTTCTGGTTTCGAGGCCCGAAACGGCTCCCGATGAGTTTAGTGGAACATGAATTCAAGTAGACTAAACTGCTCAAATGCATAAATATTATATTACTGTCAAAAATTGGCACAAAATACGAAGGAGACCAATGGAAGTACTATTAGCAACCCGTGATTTAACTACTCGCATGCGCGCAGTGGAGTAGTAATGTCTTTCTTCCGCCCTCACGTCCACTCAATTTGCATGCGCTGTATTAATTGACCAACAATGAAGTGAAGGACTTCACACGCGTCAAATTATCACATGGGGTGGATCTTGGTACAAAATTGCGTCCGCCCGTGTACCCTCGTGTGCTTGCGAGGGAATGAGTGTGTGCGTGGCGTGCGTGCACATCTTCGCTTCGTGCATGTACCACCAGTGTGGCTCAGAGAGGACGAGTACATTCTTCTGGAACCAGCAGCACGTCACTGTGATCAATCCACACAAGGAGGTCGTGAAAATGCCTCCACATGTTCCACGTGGCTTCATGAACTATAAGAGAGACACTATGTAGCGTGCCATTGGAATTCTAATTTACGTGTTTTGCACATACTCGAAGTACTAGTAAGGTACACGTGCATTGCACGCATCACATTTTGCAACCAAATTATGAATAAATACCACACTATAGCATGTAAGCTCTGAGTCATATATGCCTGATGTAGACCTTCGTTTAATTCTTATAGTTCATCTGATTCAAAATCAATTAGTTTTATAAAAAATCTAGGGCCTCCTTGATTCGTAGGATTTCCAAAACACGGGAATAGAAAAAACATGGGATTAGAGTGGAATGTCGTCTTGAATCCTACATGATTGTACGAGTGTTTGATTGTGCATAGAAAAAACGCAAAATTCTTTCAAAGAGGTTTGAGTGGATGGGATGTTTCCTATGAAATCTAGTGCAAATGAATCATATGGAAAAATTCATATGGTTTACAATCCTACGAATCAAACAACCAAGATAGGAAAAATTCCTAAGGATTAGAATCCTCCAAAATTCCTTTGAGAATCATTTGAATCAAAGAAGCCCTTAATCTATTTTATGATTCATTGAATTGTGCGTTGTAAAGCATAAAGTAAAAACAAATAATGGCAATTCAACTAGAAAATAACTTTGGGCAGTTATGATACGGAAGATTCTAGAACAAAGGAGAACCACCGTTATTTTGAGGTTTGTGCATTATGCTTAAGTTCAACCATGGAGTCTGCTAGATTGTACATGTGGAAAAATCCGGTGGGGGGCTAGAAGATGGTGCGAGGGGCCGAGTGGAGGGAGACTATGAAGGAGTGCACAAGTGCGAGATCAATATTTAGAGAGAGGGGGCGAGAACGTGCGCTGTTACGCGCAGTGGCGGAGCCATGAAAAATAAATGAGCTAGGGGGCCAAGCATTGCTATTCCTTTATGAGGAGGTCCAATTCATCAACTTAAACCATTTTTACCAGCAATTGTCTAATGATCACATTCATATTAGCCTCGATATATAGTGATGTTATGGGGGGGGGCAGGGCCCTTGCTGCCCCCTGTCTTTGTCATTGCGCGTGCATCTGAGAGATGAAGCGGAAGGCATGAATGATGAGAGGGGGGCGTTGGATATATAATTAATCTAGGTGTATTAGCTATATATGTAATCCTATATAGAGAGGTATAGATTAACCAATGTGGACGTGGCAAAGAGGGTGAGACCTCACTAGATATATAGATTGATCGGTTTATGTGGAAAACTATGAAAGACCTAGCTATATATATACACACACATAGAGGAACATCGATCATTGCGTATGCACGTGAGAGATAAAGAATGCCCGATATGATGGAGAGGGGGATGTGTGTGTGTGTGTGCCTGCATGGGAGACCGACCTAAAGAAAAAGATTGCATGTGTGCAATGGATAATGCCGACTAGTAGTGTGTGTGCATGCATGCACGAGAGAAAGTTAGTGGTACAATTATAAAGAGAAGACGACTGTGTGGGTGTAAAAGACTAGGTGAGGTCATAATCAATGTAAAGTTGAATTCAAATATTTGTATAAGAGATCATGATGTTTGAAACCCATGCATGCATGAATATAACGGAGATCTGCGCGGTGTGGTTTGGAAACTAGCATGTTGTCAATGTATACAGATTGAACAAGGTCAAACTGATTTGAATTTGAGATACCGATGGCAGACATCGTTTGCCCACATTGCATCCGTGCATGGACACACTATTCTAATTGGAGATGATGGGTGGCTTTCACATCACATATCTATATCTATACCCCTATATATATATATTATATTTTATATCTTTTATATAGTGTGAGGATAACTTTAACTTTGAAAGATGGTCGTTGGATGAGGCCAATCCAATGGTGCAGAGACGGCAAATTTGAGCACTACTGGCCGTTGGATATCATCTAGATTCCACCAGATTTTTGTTGGGGAACGTTGCAGAAAATTAAAATTTTTCCTACGGTTTCACCAAGATCCATCTATGAGTTCATCTAAGCAACGAGTCTAGGGAGAGAGTTTGTATCTACATACCACTTGTAGATCGCGTGCGGAAGCTTGCAAGGTGATGATGTAGTCGTACTCGACGTGATCCAAATCACCGATGACCAGCGCCGAACGGACGGCACCTCCGCGTTCAACACACGTACGGGACGGGAGACGTCTCCTCCTTCTTGATCCAGCAAGGGGGAAGGAGAGGTTGATGAAGATCCAGCAGCACGACGGCGTGGTGGTGGATGCAGGGCGTCACAGCAGCAGGGCTTCGCCGAGACTACGAGGGAGAGACGTAACGGGGGGAGGTGGAGGCGCCAGGGGCTAGTGTATGAAGTCCCTCCTCTCCCCCACTATATATAGGGGTGCCAGGGGGGGCGCCGGCCCTAGTAGATGAGATCTACTAGGGGGGGCGGCGGCCTAGGGGAGGTTTCCCTCCCCCCCAAGGCACCTAGGGGTGCCTTCCACCACTAGGACTCCTCCTAGGGGGAAACCCTAGGTGCATGGGCCTATAGGGGCTGGTGCCCTTGGCCCATGATGGCCAAGGCGCACCCCCTACAGCCCATGTGGCCCCCCGGGACAGGTGGCCCCACCCGGTGGACCCCCGGGACCCTTCCGGTGGTCCCGGTACAATACCGATAACTCCGAAACTTGTCCCGATGCCCGAAATATCACTTCCTATATATAATTCTTTACCTCCGGACCATTCCGGAACTCCTCGTGACGTCCGGGATCTCATCCGGGACTCCGAACAACATTCGGGTTTCTGCATATACATATCTTCATAACCCTAGCGTCACCGAACCTTAAGTGTGTAGACCCTACGGGTTCGGGAGACATGCAGACATGACCGAGACGCTCTCAGTCAATAACCATCAGCGGGATCTGGATACCCATGATGGCTCCCACATGCTCCTCGATGTTGTCATCGGATGAACCACGATGTCGAGGATTCGATTAAACCCTGTATGCAATTCCCTTTTTCAATCGGTACGTTACTTGCCCGAGACTCGATCGTCGGTATCCCAATACCTTGTTCAGTCTCGTTACCGGCAAGTCACTTTACTCGTACCGTAATGCATGATCCCATGTCCAACACCTTGGTCACATTGAGCTCAATATGATGATGCATTACCGAGTGGGCCCAGAGATACCTCTCCGTCATACGGAGTGACAAATCCCAGTCTCGATCCGTGTCAACACAACAGCTACTTTCGGAGATACCTGTAATGCACCTTTATAGTCACCCAGTTACGTTGTGACGTTTGATACACCCAAGGCACTCTTACGGTATCCGGGAGTTACACGATCTCATGGTTGAAGGAAGAGATACTTGACACTAGCAAAGCTCTGGCAAAACGAACTACACGATCTTTTATGCTATGCTTAGGATTGGGTCTTGTCCATCACATCATTCTCCTAATGATGTGATCCCGTTATCAACGACATCCAATGTCCATAGTCAAGAAACCATGACTATCTGTTGATCACAACGAGCTGGTCAACTAGAGGCTTACCATGGACATAGTGTGGTCTAAGTATTCACACGTGTATTACGATTTCCGGATAATACAGTTATAGCATGAATAAAAGACAATTATCATGAACAATGAAATATAATAATACTTTTATTATTGCCTCTAGGGCATATTTCCAACAGTCTCCCACTTGCACTAGAGTCACCAATCTAGTTACATTGTGATGAATCGAACACCCATAGAGTTCTGGTGTTGATCATGTTTTGCACGCGAGAGAGGTTTAGTCAGCGGATCTGCGACATTCAGATCCGTGAGCACTTTGCAAATCTCTATGTCTCCATCTTGAACATTTTCACGGATGGAGTTGAAACGACGCTTGATGTGCCTGGTCTTCTTGTGAAACCTGGGCTCCTTTGCGAGGGCAATAGCTCCAGTGTTGTCACAGAAGAGTTTGATCAGCCCCGACGCATTGGGTATGACTCCTAGGTCGGTGATGAACTCCTTCACCCAAATCGCTTCATGTGCTGCCTCCGAGGCTGCCATGTACTCCGCTTCACACGTAGATCCCGCCACGACGCTCTGCTTGCAGCTGCACCAGCTTACTGCTCCACCATTCAACATATACACGTATCCGGTTTGTGACTTAGAGTCATCCAGATCTGAGTCGAAGCTAGCATCGATGTAACCCTTTACGACGAGCTCTTCGTCTCCTCCATAAAGGAGAAACATGTCCTTTGTCCTTTTCAGGTACTTCAGGATATTCTTGACCGCTGTCCAGTGTTCCTTGCCGGGATTACTTTGGTATCTTGCTACCAAACTTACGGCAAGGTTTACATCGGGTGTGGTACACAGCATGGCATACATAATAGATCCTATGGCAGAAGCATAGGGGATGACACTCATCTCTTATTTATCTTTTGCCGTGGTCGGTGACTGAGCTGAGCTCAGTCTCATACCTTGTAACATAGGCAAGAACCCCTTCTTGGACTGATCCATTCTGAATCTCTTCAAAATCTTATCAAGGTATGTGCTTTGTGAAAGACCTATGAGGCGTCTCGATCTATCTCTATAGATCTTGATGCCTAATATATAAGCAGCTTCTCCAAGGTCCTTCATTGAAAAACACTTATTCAAGTAGGCCTTAATGCTGTCCAGAAATTCTATATTATTTCCCATCATGAGTATGTCATCTACATATAATATGAGAAATGCTACAGAGCTCCCACTCACTTTCTTGTAAATGCAGGCTTCTCCATAAGTCTGCATAAACCCAAACGCTTTGATCATCTCATCAAAGCGAATGTTCCAACTCCGAGATGCTTGCACCAGTCCATAAATGGATCGCTGGAGCTTGCATACTTTGTTAGCGTTCCGAGGATCGACAAAACCTTTCGGCTGCATCATATACAGTTCTTCCTTAAGATGCCCATTAAGGAATGCTGTTTTGACGTCCATCTGCCATATCTCATAATCATAGTATGCGGCAATTGCTAACATGATTCGGACGGACTTTAGCTTCGCTACGGGAGAGAATGTCTCGTCGTAGTCAATCCCTTGAACCTGTCGATAACCCTTAGCGACAAGTCGAGCTTTATAGATGGTAACATTACCATCCGCGTCCGTCTTCTTCTTAAAGATCCATTTGTTTTCTATCGCTCGCCGATCATCGGGCAAGTCTGTCAAAGTCCATACTTTGTTTTCATACATGGATTCTATCTCGGATTTCATGGCTTCAAGCCATTTGTTGGAATCCGGGCCTGCCATTGCTTCTTCATAGTTCGAAGGTTCATTGTTGTCTAACAACATGATTTCCAGGACAGGGTTGCCGTACCACTCTGGTGCGGAACGTGTCCTTGTGGACCTACGAAGTTCAGCAGTAACTTGATCCGAAGTACCTTGATCATTATCATGGTTTTCCTCTTCAGTTGGTGTGGGATCACAGGAACGGTTTCCTGTGCTGCGTCACTATCCCGCTCAAGAGGTAGTACTTCATCGAGTTCTACTTTCCTCCCACTTACTTCTTTCGAGAGAAACTCTTTTTCCAGAAAGCATCCGTTCTTGGCAACAAAGATCTTGCCTTCGGATCTTAAGTAGAAGGTATACCCTACAGTTTCCTTAGGGTATCCTATGAATACGTATTTTTCCGACTTGGGTTCGAGCTTTTCAGGTTGAAGTTTCTTGACATAAGCTTCGCATCCCCAAACTTTTAGAAACGACAGCTTAGGTTTCTTTCCAAACCATAATTCATACGGTGTCGTCTCAACGGATTTAGACGGTGCCCTATTTAAAGTGAATGTAGCTGTCTCTAGAGCGTATCCCCAAAATGATAGTGGTAAATCGGTAAGAGACATCATAGACCGCACCATATCCAATAGAGTGCGATTACGACGTTCGGACACACCGTTTCGCTGAGGTGTTCCAGGCGGCGTGAGCTGTGAAACGATTCCACATTTCTTTAAGTGTGTACCAAATTCGTGACTTAAGTATTCTCCTCCACGATCTGATCGTAAGAATTTTATCTTTCGGTCACGTTGATTCTCCACCTCATTCTGAAATTCCTTGAACTTTTCAAAGGTCTCAGACTTGTATTTCATTAAGTAGACATACCCATATCTACTCAAGTCATCTGTGAGAGTGAGAACATAACGATATCCTCCGCGAGCCTCAACGCTCATTGGACCGCACACATCGGTATGTATGATCTCCAACAAGTTGGTTGCTCGCTCCATTGTTCCGGAGAACGGAGTCTTGGTCATTTTGCCCAAAAGGCATGGTTCACACGTGTCAAACGATTCATAATCAAGAGACTCTAAAAGTCCATCGGCATGGAGCTTCTTCATGCGTTTGACACCAATGTGACCAAGGCGGCAGTGCCACAAGTATGTGGGACTATCGTTATCAATTTTAAATCTTTTGGCATCTACACTATGAACATGTGTAATATTACGCTCGAGATTCATTAAGAATAAACCATTGACCATCGGAGCATGACCATAAAACATATCTCTCATATAAATCGAACAACCATTATTCTCAGACTTAAATGAGTAGCCATCTCGTATTAAACGAGATCCAGATACAATGTTCATGCTCAAACTTGGCACTAAATAACAATTATTAAGGTTCAAAACTAATCCCGTAGGTAAATGTAGAGGCAGCGTGCCGACGGCGATCACATCGACTCTGGAACCATTCCCGACGCGCATCGTCACCTCGTCCTTCGCCAGTCTCCGTTTATTCCGCAGCTCCTGCTGTGAGTTACAAATATGAGCAACGGCACCGGTATCAAATACCCAGGAGTTACTACGAGTACTGGTAAGGTACACATCAATCACATGTATATCAAATATACCTTTGGTGTTGCCGGCCTTCTTATCCGCTAAGTATTTGGGGCAGTTCCGCTTCCAGTGACCCTTCCCCTTGCAATAAAAGCACTCAGTCTCAGGCTTGGGTCCATTCTTTGACTTCTTCCCGGTAACTGGCTTACCAGGCGCGGCAACATCTTTGCCGTCCTTCTTGAAGTTCTTCTTACCCTTGCCCTTCTTGAACTTAGTGGTCTTATTGACCATCAACACTTGATGTTCTTTCTTGATTTCAGCCTCTGCTGACTTCAGCATCGAGAACAATTCAGGAATGGTCTTTTCCATTCCCTGCATGTTGTAGTTCATCACAAAGCTCTTGTAGCTTGGTGGGAGCGACTGGAGGATTCTGTCAATGACCGCCTCATCTGGGAGGTTAATGTTCAGCTGGGTCATACGGTTGTGCAACCCAGACATCTTCAGGATGTGCTCACTGACAGAACTGTTTTCCTCCATCTTACAACTGTAGAACTTGTCGGAGACATCATATCTCTCGACCCGGGCATGAGCTTGGAAAACTAGTTTCAGCTCTTCGAACATCTCATATGCTCCGTGATGCTCAAAACGCTTTTGGAGCCCCGGTTCTAAGCTGTAAAGCATGCCGCACTGAACGAGGGAGTAATCATCAGCGCGAGACTGCCAAGCATTCATAATGTCTTGGTTCTCTGGGACGGGAGCGTCACCTAGCGGTCCTTCTAGGACATATTGTTTCCTGGCAGCTATGAGGATAATCCTCAGGTTCCGGACCCAGTCCATATAGTTGCTGCCATCATCTTTCAGCTTGGTTTTCTCTAGGAACGCGTTGAAGTTCATGTTGACATTAGCGTTGGCCATTGATCTACAAGACATATTTGCAAAGGTTTTAGACTAAGTTCATGATAATAAAGTTCTAATCAAATTATGAACTCCCACTTAGATTAGACATCCCTTTAGTCATCTAAGTGTTACACGATCCGAGTCGACTAGCCCGTGTCCGATCATCACGTGAGACGGACTAGTCATCGTCGGTGAACATTTTCATGTTGATCGTATCTTCCATACGACTCGTGTTCGACCTTTCGGTCTCCGTGTTCCGAGGCCATGTCTGCACATGCTAGGCTCGTCAAGTTAACCCTAAGTGTTTTCGCTGTGTAAAACTGTCTTACACCCGTTGTATGTGAACGTAAGAATCCATCACACCCGATCATCACGTGGTGCTTAGAAACGACGAACTGTAGCAACGGTGCACAGTTAGGGGAGAACACTTCTTGAAATTTTATAAGGGATCATCTTATTTACTACCGTCGTCCTAAGTAAACAAGATGCATAATACATAATAAACATCACATGCAATTATATAGTTGTGACATGATATGGCCAATATCATATAGCTCCATTGATCTTCATCTTTGGGGCTCCATGATCATCTTGTCACCGGCTTGACACCATGATCTCCATCATCATGATCTCCATCATCGTGTCTTCATGAAGTTGTCACGCCAACGACTACTTCTACTTCTATGACTAACGTTTAGCAATAAAGTAAAGTAGTTTACATGACGTTATTCAATGACACGCAGGTCATACAAAAAAGAATGACAACTCCTATGGCTCCTGCCGGTTGTCATACTCATCGACATGCAAGTCGTGAATCCTATTACAAAGAACATGATCTCATACATCACAATTCATCATTCATCACAACTTCTGGCCATATCACATCACATGTTCAATCGCTGCAAAAACAAGTTAGATGTCCTCTAATTGTTGTTGCATCTTTTACGTGGCTGCAATTGGGTTCTAGCAAGAACGTTTTCTTACCTACGAATCACCACAACGTGATTTTGTCAACTTCTATTTACCCTTCATAAGGGCCTTGTTCATCGATTCCTCTCCAACTAAGGTGGGAGAGACAGACACCCGCCAGCCACCTTATGCAACTTGTGCATGTCAGTCGGTGGAACCGGTCTCACGTAAGTGTACGTGTAAGGTTGGTCCGGGCCGCTTCATCCCACAATACCGTTGAGCAAGAAAAGACTAGTAGAGGCAAGTAAGATGACAAAATCCACGCCCACAACAAAGTTGTGTTCTACTCGTGCAAAGAGAACTACGCATAGACCTAGCTCATGATGCCACTGTTGGGGAACGTTGCAGAAAATTAAAATTTTTCCTACGGTTTCACCAAGATCCATCTATGAGTTCATCTAAGCAACGAGTCTAGGGAGAGAGTTTGCATCTACATACCACTTGTAGATCGCGTGCGGAAGCTTGCAAAGTGATGATGTAGTCGTACTCGACGTGATCCAAATCACCGATGACCAGCGCCGAACGGACGGCACCTCCGCGTTCAACACACGTACGGGACGGGAGACGTCTCCTCCTTCTTGATCCAGCAAGGGGGAAGGAGAGGTTGATGAAGATCCAGCAGCACGACGGCGTGGTGGTGGATGCAGGGCGTCACAGCAGCAGGGCTTCGCCGAGACTACGAGGGAGAGACGTAACGGGGGGAGGTGGAGGCGCCAGGGGCTAGTGTATGAAGTCCCTCCTCTCCCCCACTATATATAGGGGTGCCAGGGGGGCGCCGGCCCTAGTAGATGAGATCTACTAGGGGGGCGGCGGCCTAGGGGAGGTTTCCCTCCCCCCCAAGGCACCTAGGGGTGCCTTCCACCACTAGGACTCCTCCTAGGGGGAAACCCTAGGCGCATGGGCCTATAGGGGCTGGTGCCCTTGGCCCATGATGGCCAAGGCGCACCCCCTACAGCCCATGTGCCCCCCCGGGACAGGTGGCCCCACCCGGTGGACCCCCGGCACCCTTCCGGTGGTCCCGGTACAATACCGATAACCCCGAAACTTGTCCCGATGCCCGAAATATCACTTCCTATATATAATTCTTTACCTCCGGACCATTTCCGGAACTCCTCGTGACGTCCGGGATCTCATCCGGGACTCCGAACAACATTCGGGTTTCTGCATATACATATCTTCATAACCCTAGCGTCACCGAACCTTAAGTGTGTAGACCCTATGGGTTCGGGAGACATGCAGACATGACCGAGACGCTCTCAGTCAATAACCATCAGCGGGATCTGGATACCCATGATGGCTCCCACATGCTCCTCGATGTTGTCATCGGATGAACCACGATGTCGAGGATTCGATTAAACCCTGTATGCAATTCCCTTTGTCAATCGGTACGTTACTTGCCCGAGACTCGATCGTCGGTATCCCAATACCTTGTTCAGTCTCGTTACCGGCAAGTCACTTTACTCGTACCGTAATGCATGATCCCGTGTCCAACACCTTGTTCACATTGAGCTCAATATGATGATGCATTACCGAGTGGGCCCAGAGATACCTCTCCGTCATACGGAGTGACAAATCCCAGTCTCGATCCGTGTCAACACAACAACTACTTTCGGAGATACCTGTAATGCACCTTTATAGTCACCCAGTTACGTTGTGACGTTTGATACACCCAAGGCACTCTTACGGTATCCGGGAGTTACACGATCTCATGGTCGAAGGAAGAGATACTTGACACTAGCAAAGCTCTAGCAAAATGAACTACACGATCTTTTATGCTATGCTTAGGATTGGGTCTTGTCCATCACATCATTCTCCTAATGATGTGATCCCGTTATCAACGACATCCAATGTCCATAGTCAGGAAACCATGACTATCTGTTGATCACAACGAGCTGGTTAACTAGAGGCTTACCATGGACATAGTGTGGTCTAAGTATTCACACGTGTATTACGATTTCCGGATAATACAGTTATAGCATGAATAAAAGACAATTATCATGAACAATGAAATATAATAATACTTTTATTATTGCCTCTAGGGCATATTTCCAACAATTTTGCAACATGTACAATCTAGAAGACTCCATGGTTGAACTTAAGCATAATGCACAAACCTCAAAACACAAGCACTTCTTGTTTGTTCTATAATCTTCCGTATCAGAATTGCCCAAATGTTTTTTACATGATTTGCCATTATTTGTTTTTTACTTTATGCCTTACAACGCACAATTCCATGAATGTTAAAATAGATTATCTTTCTTATAAAGACTAGATTTTGAATGAAATGAACTATAAGAATCAAACGAACATCTACGTCATGCATATATGACTCAAATCTTGCATGCTATAATGTGGTATTTATTCATAATTTGGTTGCCAAATCTCATGCGTGCAATGCACGTGTACCTTACTAGTCTAAATGGTGTTTGTGTGTGTGTTGTGCGTGTTAAACACACTGTACATAGTATATCATACATGGTTTAGATTCCGAACATCTAGCTAGAGCATACATGTGCTATGATTTGAATTCAACAGAAAATGGATACATATATTTGAATTTGAGATCATATGTACATGTAGTTCGTATTTATATAGGAATTTACTTCTCCTATATTCATGTCATGTGTTGTGAAGATAATATTTAGATGGTTGTATAACTAACCCGAGTACAATCCCATTCAAACAGGGAAAATGTACTCAAATTTAGTCCATATGCTAGACAACACACATTATTTTTTTATTATTGAGGGAAGTGCAACTTGTTTTGGTACTGTACACGTTATGTTTGTTGTCCGGATTTTTTTAGTTTTTTTGTTGTATTTGAATGCATTTCTAGTAATATAGTAAAACGGGACATGGCTCTCTATAGTGATGAGGTGCGAATTGTCTTTTTCTGGGTACACGTTAAGCTTGTTCTCCCGAAATTTCAAGCCGCGCCTTGCTATGCCGAAATTTCAAGCTAGAGTCTCTGTCAATCGTGCTGCAAAACTCCCGCCCCTTCAACTCATGCCTTGTTAGCCCGAAATATTTAAGATATATCTTTGTCTTGTTGTGCTCCGACAACTCCCTCCATCTCAACCCACTCCTTGCTATTCCAAAATAACAACGCACACGAAAACTCCCACCTCCTGTGAAATCCCGACACGCGAAATGCCCGTGATACCCCTGAACCGAAAGAACTGCCTCAAATCGGTGGGGGTACTTTTGTAACTTACCCCACATTTCGGAGAAGCCCGTCCCTAAGCCATGGTTCCCCACTCCCATCCCATCCTCCCACCCATTCATACACCAAGGTCGCGAAAACCCGTGAAGCCCCACACCCTCCTCCGTCCGCCACCCAGCTGGAGCCTCTTCCCCGACGAATTCGTCCACAGCAACACCTCAACGTCCCTCATCCACCGTACCGGATGAGGATCCGTCGTCGATCTCGTCATCCCAGCGGTTTAGCCACCCCGTCCTCCACCTCCATGGAGCTGCCCCGGTGTTACCATTCTCTTTCACGCCACCTCCATTCCCACACCACCGTCTTCACCTGCACCACCAGAAGAGCAACATCATCACAGTTTCCTTGGATGAAGCTGTGGCCTAATCGGCACCACCAAAGAGGTTGTACACTAATCGCTGCATTTTCTTCTTGATTTGATCTCACAATGGTGTCGGCGCTCGGTCCGGAGCCGACACGGCGCGGCTCCATCCACGGCGGCATCGCCGGCCACTTCCTCCACAACGTCGCTCCCTCGGCGGCGACGTCCACATCAGTAGGAGCTGCTGCTGCTTTAGCTCTCGCTCATGCTGCTGCTTTGCTCTTGCTCTCGGTCTCCTGCCTGGTCTGCTCTTGCTCTTGCTCTTGCTCTTGCTGCTGCTCTCGCTCTTGCTCTTGCCTGTGATGCTACTGCGATTTAGCTACACTTCAGTCGACTGAATCGACTTTTGGGTTAGTCGATTTTTAGGGGTGGGGGGGGGGGGAGGGGCTCGCCGGAGTTGAGGAAGAACCAGCTGCAGCAGGGAGGGGGGCTCGCCGGAGAGGTACCCTACTATCTATCTTAGGGTTCAGGGTGGGGGTGGTGGTCGCCGGCGGTGGTGGGGCGGTGGCGTGGGGATCGCCGGAGGAAAATCTCGGCACGGGGGGGGGGGGCTAGAGGGATGGCCGGGGTGGCGGCAGACCGGCGGTGGGGAGTGCTTTCGGGGCGGGCGGGGCAACGACCACCGGCCGCGGGCAGCGGGGGGCGGTTGTTTGGCCGGTGGTGGCTGGCGGCTCAGGGGGGTGGAGGTTGAAGATGAACTACAGGCCCTTGATTTCGTATCCAACGGCTGCAAAATCGACTGACCAGAGATGAAAAAGTCAGTCGACTGACATGTAGGCTTACCTTGCTCCGATTTAGCTACACTTTAGTTTCGACAAGAAAATTTAGTTTCGACAGTTAAGTTCAGTTCCGACAGTTAAATTCAGCTTCAACATTTATGTTCAGAGAAGAGCGGCTGATGTATTTTACATCTAGCCACTCAGGTTAACGTTGTCTCTCTTATCCTGCTTCAGCCTCGGCGTCTTACAACTCACCGGAGCTGCTCCAACAACAAAACCCTCCATCACAATGGAGCAGTACCTCGGGCTCCATCTCTAGACGCATAAGATCTTCTTCCCCTCCTCCGACAGCCAAGTCAGTCGGAGCATCCTCACCGGCCAACCCAATCATGCTGAGATCGACATGGCTTCGCCAAAGAGGTTGTACACTTGTTGCATCTCTTTTTTACTCTACGTGTTATATATATTGTCCACTGAGCACACGTAGGAACATGAAATACAATTATTTTATCCTACTATATGACAAGCAGTGAGGAACCAGGCAACTTAGCTATCTGTGATGGACTCTCTTGAATGCCATCATTATTTATCTCTGCGTGTTTGAGCTGTGCATTTGTCGATGGGCCTGGGAGTTGAGCTAGTAGAGCAATGGCATGGGTCCAAAGTAATAGAAGTAGCACAAAAACATTCTTTTAGTGTAGGCTTTTCCTTGCTCAAGCCTGCCTACTAGAATCGCCAGTGCTTGAAAGGAAAAGTGATTGAAAAACATAGGAATTGGAAAGTTTCCGATGGTACTACTATTCATGAATTTGGTTCAAAGGAATGGAGCAAAGGAAAACTGTAGGATTTGTTCCTTTAGTGTCTCCTTGAAAGAAAAACGGTAGGAATTTTAATTTCCACTTGTCCTGCTTTTCAAATTCCTATTCATGAAGCACAATACTAAGAGATAGTAGCATAATAGCATTATAACCCTACATTTTCTTGTGGTTTGACTTAATCTCACCATGCTTCTTTGCATCATGTGATCTTCCTATTCTTGTGAATCAAACACCCAGATTGGCAGAAATCCTGTGTTTTTAAATTCTGTGGTTTGCACGTGCATTCTGATGTCTACTACACAACATTCTTCTTGTAGACATTGTTGGGCCTGCAAGTGCATAGGTTTGTAGGACAATAGAAAATTTCCCTCAAGTGGATGACCTAAGGTTTATCAATCCATGGGAAGCGTAGGATGAAGATGGTCTCTCTCAAGCAACCCTGCAACCAAATAACAAAGAGTCTCTTGTGTCCCCAACACACCCAATACAATGGTAAATTGTATAGGTGCACTAGTTCGGCGAAGAGATGGTGATACAAGTGCAATATGGATAGTAGATATAGGTTTTTGTAATCTGAAAATATAAAAACAGCAAGGTAACTAATGATAAAAGTGAGCATAAACAGTATTGCAATGGTAGGAAACAAGGCCTAAGGCTCATACTTTCACTAGTGCAAGTTCTCTCAACAATAATAACATACTTGGATCATATAACTATCCCTCAACATGCAACAAAGAGTCACTCCAAAGCCACTAATAGCGGAGAACAAACGAAGAGATTATGGTAGGGTACGAAACCACCTCAAAGTTATCCTTTCTATTCTATTTATTCAAGAGTCCGTAGTAAAATAACATGAAGCTATTCTTTCCATTCAATCTATCATAGAGTTCATAGTAGAATAACACCTTATGACACAAATCAACCAAAACCCTAATGTCACCTAGATACTCCATTGTCACCTCAAGTATCCATGGGCATGATTATACGATATGCATCACACAATCTCAGATTCATCTATTCGTCCAACACAAAGTACTTCAAGGAGTGCCCCAAAGTTTCTACCGGAGAGTCAAGACGAAAACGTGTGCCAACCCCTATGCATAGGTTCATGGGCGGAACCCGCAAGTTGATCACCAAAACATACATCAAGTGGATCACGTGATATCCCATTGTCACCACAGATAAGCACAACAAGACATACATCAAGTGTTCTCAAATCCTTAAAGACTCAATCCGATAAGATAACTTCAAAGGGAAAACTCAATCCATTACAAGAGAGTAGAGGGGGAGAAACATCATAAGATCCAACTATAATAGCAAAGCTCGCGATACATCAAGATCATGCCATAGAGAGAACACGAGAGAGAGAGAGATCAAACACATAGCTACTGGTACATACCCTCAGCCCTGAGGGTGAACTACTCCCTCCTCGTCATGGAGAGCGTCGGGATGATGAAGATGGCCACCGGTGAGGGACCCCCCCTCCGGCAGGGTGCCGGAACAGGCTCCCGAGAGGTTTTTGGTGGCTACAGAGGCTTGCGGTGGCGGAACTCCCGATCTATCTTGTTCTTTGATGGTTTTAGGGTATATGGGAACATATAGGCAAAAGAAGTCGGTCGGCGGAGGCTCGAGGGGCCCACGAGGGTGGAGGGCACGCCTAGGGGGGTGGGCGCACCCCCTATCTCGTGGGTTCCTCGACGCTTCCCTGGCTTGCACTCCAAGTCTCCTGGATCACGTTCGTTCCAAAAATCACACTCCCAAAGGTTTCATTCCATTTGGACTCCGTTTGATATTCCTTTTCTTTGAAACAATGAAATAGGCAATAAAACAACAATATGGGTTGTGCCTCCAGTTAATAGGTTAGTCCCAAAAGTAATATAAAAGTGTATAATAAAGCTCGTAATCATTCAAAACAGATAATAAAATAGCATGAATGCTTCATAAATTATAGATACGTTGGAGACGTATCAGCATCCCCAAGCTTAATTCCTGCTTGTCCTCGAGTAGGTAAATGATAAAAGAAAGAATTTATAAAGTGTGAATGCTAGCAGGTGCACAAGTTTGATCAATGATAATTTCAGTAACCTTTCCTAGTATGATTATATGTCATAACAGTAGTCATCTCATAAAACCTCTCACAAATAGGTAACAAGCAATTCACATGTTAAAGCATTGATTATAAACTTTCTTGAAAACTAGCAAACTTCATTCTAGTCATCAAACAATTGCAATACATCTTATTTTCAGGAAGGGTCTATGTCAGAGCTTTGATTTAGCAAAACTCCACATACTCAACTATCATATAGTCTTCTACAATTGCTAACACTCACACAACACTTATGGTTATGGAGTTTTAATCGGACACTGAGAAAGATAGGGGCTTATAGTGTTGCCTCCCAATGTATTCACCTTTGGGTGATGTCAACAATAATAGTTCATGCTAATTTACATCCAATTGGATATATATATCAGGATCTTTCCAACACGAGGTGCTTGCCAAAGGATAAAATGAAAAAGGGAAAGGTGAAGATCACCTTTACTCTTGCATAAAGTAAAAGACATAAAGTAAAAGATAGGACCTTAGCAGAGGGAAGCAGAGGTTGTCATGCGCTTTTATGGTTGGATGCACAAAATCTTAATGCAAAAGAACGTCACTTTATATTGCCACTTGTATATGGACCTTTATTATGCAGTCCATCGCTTTTATTGCTTCCATAAAAAGATCGTATAAAGCTTATTTTCTTCACACTAATAGATCATACATATTTAGAGAGCAATTTTTATTGCATGCACCGATGACAACTTACTTGAAGGATCTTACTCAGTCCATAGGTAGGTATAGTGGACTCTCATGGCAAAACTGGGTTTAAGGATATTTGGAAGCACAAGTAGTATCTCTACTTGGTGCAAGGAATTTGGCTAGCATGAGGGGGAAAGGCAAGCTCAACATGTTTGAATGATCCATGACAATATACTTTAACTGAGATGTGAGAAAACATAACCCATTACGTTGTCTTCCTTTTCCAACATCAACTCTTTAGCATGTCATACTTAATGATTTCTCACAATTATAAAAGATGTCTAGGATAGTATATTTATATGTGAAATCTCTCTTCCTTCAATATTCTTTCATGAATTGTTCAAATGACCAATACAATGCTTGCTAACCTTCAATAAATTTACAACCTCTACTTCTTACATGTGAAGTCATTACTCCCCATGGGATAAGCAAATGAAACATATATAATTTCAGATTTATGACATTCAACTCATTCAACCATTTACTCATAGGATATAAGTGAAGCACACGAGTAAATGACAAACTACTCCAACAAGATATACATGAAGATCAATGAGTAGCTAAATAATTAAGTAACTATGTGAAGACTCTCTCTCATTAAAAAAATTCAGATCTTGGTATTGTATTCAAACAGCAAGCAAAACAAAATAAAATGACATTGCAAGGATAGCACAACTCATGTGAAGAAGCAAAAACTTAGGTTCAACCGATACTAACCGATAATTGTTGAAGAAGAAAGGTGGGATGCCTACTGGGGCATCCCCAAGCTTGGATGCTTGAGACTTCTTGAAATATTATCTTGGGTGCCTTGGGCATCCCCAAGCTTGAACTTTTATGTCTCCTTAATTCCTCTCATATCATGGTTTCTCTTTTTATCAAAAGCTTCATCCACACCAAACTCAACAAGAACTCATTGTCGTGGTTCTAAGACTAACAGTAGAAAGGGGGGTAGGTATGGACAGGCAAGATCTTAGCTATGATGAAGGTGTACACACGGGTTTTACGAGTTCAGGCCCTTCTCGGAGGAAGTAACAGCCCTACGTCTTGGTGACCGAAGGCAGTCGACTGGATTATATGTGTGTGATGTTACAGGGGGTGCGAACCCTTGTCCAGAGAAGGGGGGTGGCTTATATAGAGTGCGCCAGGACTCCAGCTGTCCTCCATTACAAGGGGTTTAATGTACATAAATTAGGGGCGTTACTGGTAATGCCAGCCTTAAGTGTTATTTATTACCTTAAAGACTACAGAGTGAACGCCTGACCGTTGCAATGCTGAGTGACTCCTAATCTTCGGTAGGTCGAGTGACTCCTTGACTGGTCGAATGGAAATCGGTAGGGGTCGTCCGAGTGATATGACTAGTCGAGTGAATTGCAGTCGACATCATTGGCTGGGCGTCCCTTGTTGCCTCTTGGACTTCTTATCTTCCAGGGTAGTGACCTTGGGTAGGACGTGTAGGTCAGGCCTATGACCCTACCCTAGGTCTGTATCCTCATCAGTAGCCCCCGAATGGATTAAGGTTCGAGTGGAAAGTAAGTTGAAGTTGAACTTGTTCTGAGCTTTGCACCTCGCGAGCGTTTTCTGTAGGATGGGAAACTCACGTTGGTACTTCAGCTTCGATTCAGTCGCCTTGATCCATTCAGAAAGTTGCCCACTAAACTTATAGCACCAACTGCCGAGTGTTGTATTAGAGTGCAAGATCTTTGGCACGATTGATTGCAGTGTATCCCGGATTTCATGGGATACGAAATTTCAGAGAAGCGCACGGGACGGGGAGCGCCGAAGTAGGCGGAGTGGATAAACAATGATGCCTTAATTTCCGTGCCGCCTTTTTCGCCATGTACGTTGCGCGCGACTGTTGCGGGATTTGACAGGATCGCCTGGTACCATGCGTCAGCCACTCGGAAGCTACCCTTGATAAGGCGACGAGGCCGAGGCGTCTGCACTGTGCACGCCTGCTTCCCTTCTTCTTCCTTTGCTTCTCCACCGCACCCAGCTCTTCTACTCTCATTGCTGCCGCTCTGCCGCCATGGTGAAGGACAAAATGGCGGCGCTGGAGTGTGCAAAGAAGGCGAGGGGGCGGCAAAAGGCAAGAAGCAGAACCGCGGGTCGTCATTGCGCGCGGGGCTGCCGCCAAGCTGGATCCAGGGTGATTAGATCCGGTCTTCGCTTCGGCAAGAAGATCTAGACGAGCTGGCGGAGTCTGGACTGATCACCAAGGGAGTGGCAAGGCTGCCGGAGGGGGAGATGGAACTGCAACCTCGACCGGGTGAGTGTGTACTGCTTGCCCACGTCGACCGAGGTTTTTTCGCTCCCTCCGCACCCCTTCTTCCAAGGATTCCTGAATTTCTTTGGTGCTCAGCTCCACCATTTTTCTCCCAACACCATCATGTATCTGGCCGCATTCATGTCGATGTGTGAAATTTTTTTGGGGTGTCGACCGCACTGGGGTCTTTTCAAACATATCTTCACCATCCGATCTCAGTCGGTCAAGAAGGCAAAAACGAGTGACTCAAAGACCCATGTCATTCAGATGTTTGGGGTTTGGATATTCAGAAGAGGCATTGGAGTGCTTTCCCTGCTATGACTCTCCCCGAATCGGTCAGAGGCTGGCAGTCGACCTGGTCCTACTGCCAGGACGTCGCAACTCCAGGTCAGTCGACTGGCCTTCCCCACTTCACATTTGACCGTGTCTAGACTCCTTCTCCACTAAAAGTGACTGCTTCTGAGAACGTGGACACGAAGATGTTGGTGGAGAAAGTGGTCCAACTGATTAACGAGGGTGTCAATGGCCTGGACCTGCTGGAAGTGTTCCTCAGTCGATGCATCCAACCTCTTCAGGCTCGTCACCATCCTATGTGGCTGTACACCGGATTTGACGACACCGATTGGGTCCATCTAGAAGAAGTGTCATCCAAGACCGTGGCCATGTGGTTAAGGAGCATCACAGGCAATCAAAACAATCCCAGAGGAGCCAGGTGAGTCATCCCCTTCAACGACGACAATCAGTCCGACAAGGTACGCTCTTTATTCCGACTGTCTTGCATATATGTTCCGACTGTACTTGGTCTCGAGTGACTTTTACCCGACTTTTTGTCTTGTAGGTTTTCACTGAGATGTATTCGATGCCCAATGGCGAACAAGCTCTAGAGCAGGACCAGGAGGGAGAGGCCAGCGCAGAAGAGAGTGGTGACTGGGAGTCTTTGGATGAAGACAAGGAGGAGGAGAGCGAGGAGTCGGACGACGAGGGAGAAGTTGACTCGCCGCCGCGCTCCGAACGGCGATCCAAGTAGCACCATGACCCGACAAGAGGGCGCGGGAAGAACGTGGCTCCTAGTACCCACACTCAAAAGCGCACTCGGACGTCGACTCCGGAGCCAATGCAGAAGGTCGCCAAGCATCCCAAGGTTGCTCCTCCCAAAGTTTGGAAGACTTTGCCGCGGATCAATATGGATGTCCCTGTTGCTTCAGGGTGAGTATCTCGTTTGTGTTTACATAGACCGACTGAAGTTTTTGTTCTGACCGATTCGATCATGTATCTTTCTAGCCCCAGCACTGCAGCCACTGACATGGACATCAACAAGGCACCAGGAGACGAGGAGGCCACCTCTCGAGCAGGTAAGTCCGTTCGACCAGGCCTTGTTTAGTTTAGTGGATCGTCAATCGGCTGCATTCCTGATATTTCTCCCTTTCTGTAGTTCCGCAATAGGTCGTCGTGCTCCCTAATTATGATGAAGAAGAAGCGCCTCTATAGGAGAGGAGGAAGAGGAGTGGGGGCTCAAGTAGGAGGAGGCTTGAAGTCCAAGTCCCTTAGTGGACGCCGGCGCTTGAGGCGGTGGTCGAACACTCCGGAGAGACGGTTCGGACCAACGTCACATTCGCCAACCCGCTGACGACTGATCGTCCGTCGGGATCGACTGCTACGACTCCTACCGCTCCAATGCAACTCCACGCGTCCGACCCAGTACCTGCTTCAACCGCCCTGGAGCCATCACTCTTCGCTGCATATCATACCCCAGACGACTCGCCGAGTGCTGCCAGGGAGGCTCTTCGCTAGGTGAACCTTGTCATGGAGCAGGTGAAGGTGATGCATGAGGCTAGTCAGGTGGCTTACAACGCCAGCACTGCCCTACAGACCAATGTTCAGGTCAGTGAACTCCGACTGAACTTTTGAATGTTGTTTTATATCCGATCACCCACTGGGTTGTGCCTTTATTTAGAGTTTAGGAAATCTTCCACTCCACTCGACTCGAGCTGAGTCTTTGTAATATGTCTGGACCAGTGAAGGCACGCCGAGTGCACCCTCTGGCTGTAGTCCCCGAGACCGCGGTCGGCTGCTGGCAGTCGGCTGAGGTCTTAGAACATTCTCTTCTTTTCTTTTTTGACTCATGCTAGGCAGACCCTGTTGAGTGTTCATCTGAACCAGTGGGGGCACGCTAAGTGCACCCACTGGGTGTAGTCCCCAAGTCTACTGTTGAATATTTGATTCGAAAGTAGTCTTATAGTAACTTTTCACCGTCATTGTCTCTTATTTCTGTCGACTGACATATCTCTCTCGCTGACTGCAGAGGTCTTGTGATCTTGGAGCTCGACTTTCCGAGTTAAAGAAGAAGCATATCAGCGTTGAACTTGATCTTGAACTCGCAAAGAAGAACCTCAAGACTGCTCAACAAGGGACAACCATCATGGGAGGTAACCATTCGACTGTCTTGCCTACTTAGTAGCTCGCGTCTTTCACTGCTTTTTCTTTCAGTCTCTTTGAACCGAGTGACTTCACACAAGCAGATGTGCATGGTGAAAACCGTCAACTTCAGGCTCGTCTGAAGAGTGTTGTTTCTTTAGAGAGAATGAAGGAAGCTTTGGAGAAGAAGGACCAGGACCTTGCTGCTGCTCAGAAGGAAGCACATGAGAAGACGACGCTTGCGGAACAGAAGCTGGCTTCAGTCGACAAGTTGGAAGAGGAGAACACGAAGTTGAAGACCGCCATCTCAGAAGCCAATCGAGAAGTAGAGCAACTAAAGAAGGACAAGGAGTACCTGACCACCGAAGTTGGAGGCCTCGGAGCCAAGACGGGCAAGTTAGAGTCTTATCTGGGACAACTTGCCGTGAAACTAGTTCTGAAGCTTGAAGGTATAGTCACTCGACTAGTTAATTGTCGTCGATCGAAGTATGTTGTAATATTGTTGACTCATTGTTTTTCGCGATGGAACATAACTTTGCCAGGACTTCAAAGCTGAAACTGGGCGGGTCGAGACAGGTCTCGACCCCATCAATTGTCCCGTGAAAGATGATGTTGCGATGAACTCGCTGCGATTGGAATCACGCTTGGACGGTGTTGTTGCCTATCTGGCTCGACTGAAGGCTGCAATGACCCAAGTGGACACTGAACTCTGGCCTCAGGAGGAACTTTCTCAAGACCTTGAGTCATTGATGACTCGACTCAATTAGATTCCTGGCCAAGTGCAAGAGTGGAAGAAGTCATCTGCCCGCTGTGGTGCTGACGTCGCCCTGTCGTTGGTTCGAGTGCACTGCAAGGAGGCTAAAGAAGACAAGCTGGCGGCCCTCAAGGTTGTGAATACTAAGAAGAACTCTTTCCAGTCCTTCATGGACACCTTCCTTGAGGCATCCACTCGTATTGCTGATAGCATCGACCTCAACAGCTTCTGCAATCCAGCCAGCCCATGCTTCGCCCTCATTTGCCTCGGAATGCCAAATGATTTTGTAATCATTGAAACTCCTTTGGGCCTGATGCCCGAGTACTTTAATCTGCGGTTAGAAACCTTTAGATTTATCTGCCCCGGGCTTATCTTTGAATGTGTTGTGTTTATCTTCTCTCAGGTTGGTTTTTGTACTCTTGATGCAGCTTCTGAGGAAGAGGTCGCAGTCGACCTGTTGGACGAGCCTTGAGCAGCATTGATCAGCTCATCAGCGAGGTAGTCAGCAATGGCCTTGATGTTCCTGAAGGCAATTCGCCTTGGCATTAGCTGTTGAATGAGCCTTTGGCAGCATTGATCAGCTCATCAGCAAGGCACTCAACAATGGTCTTGACGTTCCTGAAAGCAGCTCGCCTTGGCGTCGGCTGTTGGATGTGCCTTTGGCAGTGCGCAGAATCTCGTCCTTCTTCTTGATGGTGCAGCCCTAGGGGGAGGGGTCGTGGTCGACCTGCCCCATTTGGCTGGGTTTCTCAAACTTAGGCAAGTACTGTGCTGCAGCTAAGCCTCCGAGTAAGAGGATTGCTCACCACTCGGTAAGATTTTTATACTTAGGCGAGTACTGGACTACAGCTAAGCCCCCGAGTGAGAGGATTTCTCACCACTCGGTAGGATTTTTTATACTTAGGCGAGTACTGGACTACAGCTAAGCCCCCGAGTGAGAAGATTGCTTACCACTCGGTAGGATTTTTTATACTTAGGCGAGTACTGGACTGCAGCTAAGCCTCCGAGTGAGAGGATTGCTCGCCACTCGGTAGGATTTTTTATACTTAGGCGAGTACTGGACTGCAGCTAAGCCCCCGAGTGAGAGGATTGCTCACCACTTGGTAGGTTTTTTTTAACACTTAGGCGAGTACTGGACTGCAGCTAAGCCTCTGAGTGAGAGGATTGCTCTCACAATCTTGTCCTTCTTCTTGATGGTGCAGCCCCAGGGGGAGGGGTCGTGGTCGACCTGCCCCATTTGGCTGGGTTTCTCAAACTTAGGCGAGTACTGTACTGCAGCTAAGCCTCCGAGTAAGAGGATTGCTCAACACTCGGTAAGATTTTTATACTTAGGCGAGTACTGGACTGCTGCTAAGCCCCCGAGTGAGAGGCTGGCTCACCACTCGGTAGGATTTTTTATACTTAGCCAAGTACTGGACTGCAGCTAAGCCTCCGAGTGAGAAGCTGGCTCACCACTCGGTAGGATTTTTGAATACTTAGACGAGTACTGGACTGCACATAAGCCTCCGAGTGAGAAGCTGGCTCACCACTCGGTAGGATTTTTTAATACTTAGCCGAAATGGATTCGCAGCTAAGCCTCCGAGTGAGAGGCTGGCTTACCACTCGGTAGGATTTTGTTTTCTTCAACTTAGGCGAAACGGATTCGCAGCTAAGGCACTCACTGGGGGATTTTAGAACATGCAAAAAATGAACAGCAATCATTGGGAAGACTGTAAAATCATGTCTTTTGATAATCGAACTAAAAGGAACTTCTTATTACATCTCAACAGTCTAAGTACTTTAAGAGTAAAAGGGGCGGAGCAGTTTCGCATTCCAAGCGCGTGGCTCATCTTTATTGTGCTCGACACTGAACAGACAATATACTCCGTTGTGGAGCACTTTGGTGACGACAAAAGGGCCTTCCCAAGCAGGAGCGAGCTTGTGTGGTTTTTGCTGGTCCACTCGAAGAACCAAGTCTCCTTCTTGAAATGCCCGACCCCTTATGTTTCTGGCATGGAATCGACGCGGGTCTTGTTGATAAATGGTCGACCGGATCAAGGTCATCCCTCTTTCTTCTTCCAGGAGAACGACCGCATCTTGCCGAGCCTGTTCTGCTTCCTCTTGTGAGAAGAGCTCGACTCGGGGCGCATTGTGGAGCAGATCACTCGGGAGTACGGCTTCGGCTCCGTAGACTAAGAAGAATGGAGTTTGCCCAGTCGACCAATTAGGAGTTATCCTCAATCCCCAAAGTACTGATGGAAGTTCATCGACCCAGGCCCCTGCTGCATGCTTGAGGTCATGCATCAATCGGGGTTTCAGTCCTTTGAGAATCAATCGATTTGCCCTTTCAGCCTGCCCATTCGACTGTGGATGGGCGACCGAAGCGTAATTGACCCTCGTGCCTTGGGAAGCACAAAAGGCTCTGAATTCGTCAGAGTCGAAGTTCGAACCGTTATCTATGATGATGTTGTGCGGAACACCATATCTGAATATCAATTCTCTGATGAAACTTACAGCTGTACTTGCTTCAAGGTTTTTAATGGATATGGCTTTGATCCATTTGGTAAACTTGTCGACTACCACCAGTACATGGGTAAATCCACTCCTGCCAGTCCTCAGAGGTCCAACCATGTCTAATCCCCAGACAACGAAAGGCCAGACGAGTGGAATAGTCTTCAGTGCTGACGCAGGCTTATGGGACATGTTGGAGTAAAACTGACAGCCTTCACATTTGTCCACTATTTCTTTTGCCATCTCATCGGCATGTGGCCAGTAAAATCCGGTTCGGTATGCTTCGGCCACGATGGTACGAGACGACGCATGGTGACCACAGGTCCCCGAGTGAATATCATTGAGAATCATTCGGCCTTCTTATGGTGTGATGCATTTCTGGCAGACTCCAGTTACACTTTCCCTGAACAACCACCCTTTTATCACGGTAAAGGCTTTAGATCGTCGGACAATCTGTCGAGCCTCTTCATCATCCTCTGGAAGTTCTTTCCTAAGAATGTATGCAACATAGGGCACTATCTAGTCGGGAGTGACAACCAAAACCTCCATGACTAAGTCGACCACAGCTGGGATTTCGACTTCAGTTGGATCTGTGGCGCTCTTAGGCTGTGGGGATTCTTCAGTGAGAGTATCTTTCTAAACTGAAGGTGAATGAATGTGATCCAAAAACACATTGCTGGGAATGGCCTCCCTCTTAGAACCTATATTTGCCAATTCATCTGCAGCTTGATGTCAGGACCCCAATCCTATGCCACACCAATCTAGCATGTAACACCTCATATCACTTTGCGGCCTCACGCATGGTATTCCCACGGGTGTCACCTTACCAGACCCGGGACCGTTTGCGCCTTTTGGCTCACATATATGATAGTGTCGCTAGCATCCATATGACAAAGAATCCGGGCTGACATGGCTAGTCGTAAACCCAAAGTGACACTAACTTACAGGGACAGGCATACATGACCCAACAACGAACTTGTCAGTCATCAACGAGTGAATCCGGGCTGTAGCAACTGGGCTAGCAGGACTCCGGTGAACCGGGCTGTAGCGGGCTAACAGGACTCCGGTATTCATCGCGTGACATTTCCCCGGAGGGACAGACACAGGAACGAAGAAGGACACATGCTGGCCAGCCTAAGTGTTCCAGAGCAGTAGCAAGCTACCATGGCTTAGTGGAAGCACCAGGAGACATTTCCCGGTAAGAAAGGCTACTAAGGATGAACAACTAGATAGTCAGATCCGACACATACCAAGCATTTCAATAACATACACACAATATGCTCGATATGTGCAAATACAACATGGCATCACAACATGACTCTACGACCCAAGTATTTATTTAATAGGCTCCGAGGAGCGAGATATTACAAACATGGGTCTCATGACCCAACATTCAGAGCATACAAGTCAAGCACAAGCGGAAGCTTAACATGTCCGAGTACAAACATCTCCAAATGAAAAAGGCTAAGAAGCCTGACTATCTACTAGATCCTGCCGAGGGCACAAGATCGTAGCTGAGGTAACAAGCTAAACGTCGAAGTCCATGCGGAACTACTAGCGAGACTGAAGTCTCTATGCAAAACATAAATTAAGCAACGTGAGTACAAATGTACCCAGCAAGACTTATATCGGATCTAACTACATATGCATCATTATCAACAAAGGGGGTGGTGGGGTTTAACTGCAGCAAGCCAGCTTTGACTCAGTGGCTAACATGAACTACGACTGCAAGTAACTCTTTTGAGGTGGCGCACACGAGTCCACATATTCAACATATCAATACACTACTACGGATCCGCTCCCGTCTCCCTACGAGAACGCCATCCATAGCACTCATGCTTATCTTGCGTATTTTAGAGTATCCACTTTCACTTGTCTATGAACTGTACAGGCAACCGAGAAGTCCTTTTCCGCGGACATGGCTATGACAATAGATCATATTAACCCTGCAGGGATGTACTTCTTCACACATGCTCTGACCTCTTACCGCCGTTTACACGACATGTACTCGGCAACCTTCAAGCGGAAGCCCAGCGAGGGTGTCGGCCACGACCTGACTAACCACACAAGTCTCTCGTCCAGGTTTATCGCCTATTCGGGTTCCATCCGCAAGGAGATCCGGCCGGGGTGTCGCTCACGGCCCCAAACGATGTGAGCAGGGTTCCCAAGCCCACCATCCAGGTGCCACTTGGTACACCGTGCCACTGTGCCTAGTCTGTCCCAAGCCCACCTGTATCGGGTGCCACTTGGTAGACTACTAACACTACCTACAAACACTAGAAACTAGTTGCAACTCCTGGACAGAGATCAAGTTGATTAATAAGTCGAGAGGGGCACTTAAGCATTCCAATGCGTGGTAGTAACTGTTCATGGATCACAAACACAGAACTCAGTTCCTGAGGACGGCTGCAATGAGACAACCCACCATGTACTCCTACATGGCCTCTCACCGCTACCTTTACCAAATCGTGTTCACACACTTAGCTCACACACAGTAGGACATGTTTACACACCTCCAATCCATCCTCGATGAATCAGACCTGACACAACTCTAAGCAATAGCAGGCATGACAAACAAGCATGAATGAGTAGGCACATCAGGGCTCAAATAACTCCTACTCATGCTAGTGGGTTTCATCTATTTACTGTGGCAATGACAGGTCATGCAGAGGATAAAGGGGTTCAACTACCGCAGCAAGTAACAGTTGTATCGTTGTTGTCCTAATGCAGTAAAATAGAGCAGGTGCGAGAGAGTGGGATTGTATCGTAATGAACAAGGGGGTTTTTCTTGCCTGGCACTTCTGAAGATAGTATAGTTCTTCATCGGTGTCATCGAACTCATCGTTGGTATCACGTCTATCGAGAGGGGACAAATACCGGCAACACAGAAAAGAACACAATCAATGCAATGCAGAATATGATGCATGATCATGACATGGCAAAATGAGTGTGTTGGGCTAATGCAACTATAAACAGATGGGTTTGGGTCATTTTGAACCAAAGGTTCAATCCCAAACTCATTTTATGAATTTTAAAAGTGCCTTATCATGTTTCGCACAAAAAAGCAAGGTTAAGTTGCTTTATCATGCATGAAACTAGTACAGATGGAAAGATTGGATTTTTCTGATCATTTTTCATATATAATTTATCTCATTTGGAGTTACGGTTGAATTTATATGAATTTTAGAAGTTTAGGATATTTTCTGGAATTTTCAGAATAAGAAAAAAAATCCAGAAAAGGTTAACTGCGTCAGCATGATGTCACTGTGATGTCAGCGATCAATAGGGCCGGGTCCAGGTCAAACCCAACGTGTGGGGTACACACGTCAGTGACTAACTAACTAATCTAAATTAATTAGTGTTAAACTACTACTAACTAAAAATGTCAGTGGAGTAATTAGACTTAATTAAAAACTAAACTAGGATTAGCTGGGGCCTTGGGCCCACTTTTCAGCGACCCTGGGGAGTCAAACAAGGTCAACCCCGGGTCAGCGGGGTCAAACCCACCGGCGGCTTGATGCCGGCGAGGCCAGCCGCGGTGGCGAGCCTCGGGTTTGTGTCTCCGGCGACCAAACGGCCGGCGGAGGGCATCTACGTGATGCGGACGCACGTCCGCATCCGGTGGTGGTGGCAGTTGGGCCTGGGGTGGCCGGAGTTGTCGCCGGTGATGACCTTGGCTGTCGCCGGAGCTCGGGTGAGCTCGGGGTCGGTGTTAGGGAGCACGACAGGAGGAGCTGGTGCATGCGTTCGGCTCCTGGGAGCACGGTGAGAACGGCGACACACTCAAAAGCTGGCGGAGGCAGCTCTGGCCGCGGCAGCGACATGGCACGGCGGCGGCGAGATTCGGGCACGGCGGAAGAGGCGGCTAGAGGGCGGGAACGAGCTCTAGTAGAAGGGGAAAAGGCGGCGGGGCTCACAGTGGATCGAACGGAGGGGTCGGCGAGCTCGGGGAAGCTTCTGCGACGGTGAATTGACGGCGGCGATCTCCGGGCACCGGAGATGAAGACGACGATGCTCCGGTCGACTGGGGCCTCCTCTGGTCGCGTGCGTTGGGTGTGTAGCTCCACGGGGTCGGGGCGGAGCTCAGGGATGTGGAGAGGGAGCGAGGGGGTGGCTGTGGCCGTGGTGTAGCTCGTCGGCGGCGGCGGGTGTGTTCGGTGGTGCCGCACGGAGAGAGACAAGGGAGGGGAGAAGCACGGGAGAGAGTGAGAGAGCGTCAAGGGGATTCCAGGGGGTATGTGTGGCAACCCCAGAGGCGTCCAGGCCGTCGAGGAGGCAGGCAAGCAGGATGGAGGTGGCGCGCGCGTGCACCGTGCCCAGCTTCTCCTCTGCCTACTGGCAAGAGGTAGAAGACCAGGCTGCCCCTGGTGGGCTGGGCCGCCAGGTGTGCTGGCTAGATGGGCTGTAACAGCGCCAGGCCAAGTAAGTGGCTGAGGTACTCTCCTTTCCTTTCTTTCTGTTTTCTATTTTTTTTCTGTTTTGCTTTGATTTACTAAATATACCAAACCATTTGATAAAATGCTGAAAATAACTGTGGGCACTTGTGAAATTATTCCCAACAGCCCTCAAGTAGTTTCAGAATTTTTAGAGAATTTAAAATATTTATAGGATTTAAATGCCCTAATTCAAATACAATATGAGTTAATTTAAAAATCCAAAAATGATCTAAGAATATATTCATCATTTTTGGCAGAGGTTTCCACCTTAACCAGAAATCATGAACTTTTCTTAGGGACATTCTGGGTTTATTCAAAAAGATTTTATGGTTGACCCTATTTGATTTAATTTTGGTGCTAGGGTTTGTCAATCCCCATTTCAACTTAAATAAAATTTAAACATGATCCAACAAGATGCAACACCAGGCAGTACGAGAAGCTAGGGATGTGACAACTCACCCCCACTAAACAAGAATCTCGTCCCGAGATTCAAGACGTGAGGTAAGTAGACAGGGGGGACACAAAGCTAACACGATCTTCATGATACAATTGCCCTTCTCGAAGATGTTGATTCATTTATCCAATTGATCTTGACGTCTTTTCTTTCGAGACCTTCATCAAACACGAGGACAGAGACAACTCTTTAATGATCACAAGATCAACTTACGGAACGAAACGTAGAAACATCTCTCGAGCTGAGACACGAAGCACACATCTAAAGGAATGGAGTGTAACAGATGATGAGGGTTCACTAGGTAGACAACAATTCCACACCTAAGAGGGTGGTGAATGGTTGTCAACGTAGCGAGGAGTTGAGCTGCCATGATGCCATAACGAGACATCTTAGATGAGGTGACTCATAGAATCATCCCTTAAATGGCAAAAAGAATTACCTTTGATTCAAAGATCATTGAAACTCTTCATACCAGCTTAAGGCAAATCACAAACGATTATTTGGAGGAGTTCGGTAGAATGACATACTTGGACTAGAATGGATGATGTGGACTACCTTGTTGAAGACAACGCAAGGGATGATTTTGCTTGAGCGTGCTCTCAGGAACTTGAGCATTTCCCTATTCATCAAGGTTTTACCAACATCCGTGTCAAGGATCCTGGCAACACATCTTACTACCATGATGAATAGTGGAGGATGATGCAGATGCAAAGGAAGATAACACCTTCTCAGATTTCACCTTAGCGAGTCCAAGGAAACAAAATCTGCATGATCAATCGAGAGACATTTAGCACTCCGCTTACAATGTTCTCCTTGATGCACTAGCATATCCCATTCATAGATATGGTTTGATATCTAGAACATCAAGTAAAAGGTCGGACTTTGGAAAAAAAATCATAAGGCACAACTAGGGAGTAAATCCTACGAAGTCCTTATGGGGAGGTGGCCAACTTCCTCAATCAAGATACTACAATAATAGGTCTTCCGGCTGGGTGTGTTGGCCACGACATCCACTTTACCGCATTACAGAGAGACCAATATTATAGTTCTTGGGAAATGTTCTAACCATCATATCTGCCTGAGATTCAGATCTGGTTGGTGTCAGAATATTCCAGACTCATCGAGTCTAGAAAGAAAAATGAAAGTTTGCAACACAAATCGACGAGATGACGTTGCGAGATTCTCGGGGGATGAACTACGATAGTAAGCTCCAAAACATGAGCCATCTCTGCTACATAGATGTGAACACACTGTCGCAGACAAGCATGACCACGTAGTAGTCTTATAATAAAACACTACCGAGTTCAGGTGGGGAACCATCAACGAGGATAATGAAATCTTGTGCATGAACTAGTATTTGCACAACAACTCCTTTTCCCTTGAACAAATCAATCAGTGGCTTGGTGTGCTAGGAACACATATAGAATGGAGGCGGCCAACCTACCAAACCATAGAGTACTTCGCACATGTGCATGACCAACTTGGGACGATTCTAGAGGAAGAAAAACAATCCTTCTCAGATCCACGGCGGCAACTTACATCAAGTGCACGTGAATTAGAGAGTGTCGCTCCTTTCATCCAAGCATATGCTTCATGAACGGGACATGAAGATAGTGCTTATAAAGTTTCCAATACCAACTGGATGTTCAACACAAATCATGGAGAAGATAACAATGTTGCTGATGGGCTCAACAACAATTCATCCAGGTTTCCATATAAATGGAATTTCATAATTATGTGAACACGGTGATAGCATTGGCCAGACCCAAAAGATATAATGGTGTATGCTCGAGGGATCAACCACGAGTAAGATAACATTACAAATATCGTTGGTTCCGGTCTGATTTGATGATAGCCCATACTCAAATCAAAGGTTGGATAAAATGATAGGTCCACTAACTGATCACGAGGGTTAGTCGATGAAAATATCAACTTTATTCAACACACATACAAGATATCCCTTAAGATGAACTAAGTAGGACAAGCTTTTATCTTCCAACTCTCCAAGTTGTTATCCAGATTAACCAAATAGCTTAGGGGTATCCGGCACAGATTCTTGGAGAATGGGTGGTTTGGAGGAAAACCAACATGATCACGAACTCAACATAGCGGTCAGGTGACAACCTGGTAATACTTCCGAGAAGATATTCGGAACATCACGAACCACTGATATGTTACTAAGCTCGAGAACAATCTTGATTTTCAGGGCAAGACGAAATGATCAACAGAGCGAGGGATTGACACAATCCTAACTCATTGATCGAAGGGTGCACCAGGGAAAATGGACTAGGTGGCACGATCAACCTTAGGGTGATGGTCCAACAACCAACACGCTAAGAGTGAGAGTATTGTCCATTAACTACCAAGCAACAAGTTGCTCGGAGTATTGATTTCACACATCACGATTCACTTGTCGGCATTCCGGTTACAAGAACACGGAACCGAGGAATGAACAATGATGGCAAGAAGTATCACTGTATCAAGAGTTCATAGGATGGTGTGCAGTTCCCATGACATTCTTGATGTAAAGATGGTAATACTCCAAGGTAGAACAGAACAAAATATGGAATTGCAGTTTGATCTGCGGAGTACAACTACTTTGACCCAATCCTGGATATGGATGAGGTACTGGAGTTTGTTTCTCCTAGTCATCCTGGAATAGAATGGCTTGACAGACCACAAGAGTAATAGGCATCGATGAACGAATGCACGCATACTCTTGACTATCAACTGATAGATGAAGGCCGGAATACAACTAAAGAGGGACAACTCAATGGAACATACAATTTTCTGAGTTGTGGATGCATGGACTAGCATGTCGAACAAATTCAATATATTTCTTCTGGATAACCCATGCAGAAAGGTAGAACTGGCAGAGTCACAATATAGAATCGAGAACTCATCAGGAGCACTCTTATTGTGATCTTTCGATCAGCAAGGAACTTCTGCCATAGGCAGTTCATGGTATTTGGAAGAATGATATACCACGAACCTCGAGAACTATCGCAAGGTTACTAATAACCTAAAGGAACTAGCAAACACTATCAACATGAAGTAAGTAGGGTGGATCTCGGGTTCAAGAACCCAGGAATAGAATGCCTACTAACTAGGTGGCATCATGGGATGCTTTCGAGAATGATGGCCAGAATGGTCACACTGGAAACACAAAACATGGCTGGGTTACTAGGTGATCCGGTAAGGCACCTAGGGTCATAATATTAGCTCCAACATTTATGTTGAGGCAACAAAGTACCTCAACTCAGCAATTTAGTGTGGTTAACCTGGCATAAAAAGACATCGGAACGAAAAGAAGGGATTTGCAAATGCATCAGACTATTTAGAAACCTGGGATGACTCAGATAGCATAACGGCTGGAAATGCTCGTAAAGGTTTGAGACATGCTACAAAATGGTGGCATAACCACTCAGAAGCACAATATCAAGGTTTCGAGATCAACAGTTAACATACAAAAGTAGTAGGAACTAGACTGAGGCTTAAATCCAACAATCTTATAAGTCCACGGATTAGTAACACGTGATCCTGATAGACAAAAGAGAAAGCCTAGTTCCTTAACCCCGTAGGAAAGATAAGATGACTCAGATCAGAAGGCATAAGGTATAAGGAGTAAAGAGAGCCTTATGTTCCGTCCCACAATCAATTCCCTTATATAACTAAAGAATTTCTAGACTCAACTTCGACCAGTTTGGCTTGGTAATCCTACAGGCAGTCAAGCTCTGATACCAAAACTGCCAGGACCCCGATCCTATGCCACACCGATCTAGCATGTAACACCTCATATCACTTTGCGGCCTCATGCACGGTATTCCCACGGGTGTCGCCTTACTAGACCCGGGACCGTTTGCGCCTTTTGGCTCACGTATATGATAGTGTCGCTAGCATCCATATGACAAAGAATCCGGGCTGACATGGCTAGTGGTAAACCCAAAGTGGCACTAACTTACAGGGACATGCATACATGACCCAGCAACGAACGTGTCGGTCATCAGCGAGTGAATCCGGGCTGTAGCAACTGGGCTAGCAGGACTCCGGTGAACCGGGCTGTAGCAGGCTAACAGGACTCCGGTATTCATCGCGTGACATTTCCCCGAAGGGACAGACACAGGAACGAAGAAGGACACATGCCGGCCAGCCTAAGTGTTCCGGAGCAGTAGCAAGCTACCATGGCTCAGTGGAAGCACTAGGAGACATTTCCCGGTAAGAAAGGCTACTAAGGATGAACAACTAGATAGTCAGATCCCACACATACCAAGCATTCCAATAACGTACACACAATATGCTCGATATGTGCAAATACAACATGGCATTAGAACATGACTCTACGACTCAAGTATTTATTTAATAGGCTTCGAGGAGCGAGATATTACAAACATGGGTCTCATGACCCAACATTCAGAGCATACAAGTCAAGCACAAGCGGAAGCTTAACATGTCTGAGTACAAACATATACAAATGAAAAAGGCTAAGAAGCCTGACTATCTACTAGATCCTACCGAGGGCACAAGATCGTAGCTGAGGTAACAAGCTAAACATCGAAGTCCATGCAGAACTACTAGCGAGACTGAAGTCTCTCTGCAAAAACATAAATTAAGCAACGTGAGTACAAATGTACCCAGCAAGACTTACATCAGATCAAACTACATATGCATCATTATCAACAAAGGGGGTGGTGGGGTTTAACTACAGCAAGCCAGCTTTGACTCAGTGGCTAACTTGGACTATGACTGCAAGTAACTCTTTTGAGGTGGCGCACACGAGTCCACATATTCACCATATCAATACACCACTATGGATCCGCTCCCGTCTCCCTACAAGAACGCCATCCATAGCACTCACGCTTATCTTGCGTATTTTAGAGTATCCACTTTCACTTGTCTATGAACTGTACAGGCAACCCAGAAGTCCTTTTTCGCGGACATGGCTATTCGAATAGATCATATTAACCCTGCAGGGGTGTACTTCTTCACACACGCTCTCACCACTTACCGCCATTTACACGACATGTACTCGGCAACCTTCAAGCGGAAGCCCAGCGAGGGTGTCGGCCACGACCAGACTAACCACACAATTCTCTCATCCAGGTTTATCGCCTATTCGGGTTCCATCCACAAGGAGATCCGGCCGGGGTGTCGCTCACGGCCCCAAACGATGTGAGCAGGGTTCCCAAGCCCACCATCCGGGTGCCACTTGGTACACCGTGCCACTGTGCCTAGTCTGTCCCAAGCCCACCTGTACCGGGTGCCACTTGGTAGACTACTAACACTACCTACAAACACCATAAACTAGTTGCAACTCCTGGACAGAGATCAAGTTGATTAATAAGTCGAGAGGGGCACTTAAGCATTCCAATGCGTGGTAGTAACTGTTCATGGATCACAAACACAAAACTCAGTTCCTGAGGATGGCTGCAATGAGACAACCCACCATGTACTCCTACATGGCCTCTCACCGCTACCTTTACCAAATCGTGTTCACACACTTAGCTCACACACAGTAGGACATGTTTACACACCTCCAATCCATCCCCGATGAATCAGACCTGACACAACTCTAAGCAATAGCAGGCATGACAAACAAGCATGAATGAGTAGGCACATCAGGGCTCAAACAACTCCTACTCATGCTAGTGGGTTTCATCTATTTACTGTGGCAATAACAGGTCATGCAGAGGATAAAGGGGTTCAACTACCGCAGCAAGTAACAGTTGTATCATTGTTGTCCTAATGCAGTAAAATAGAGCAGGAGCGAGAGAGTGAGATTGTATCAGAATGAACAAGGGGGTTTTGCTTGCCTGGCACTTCTGAAGATAGTATAGTTCTTCATCGGTGTCATCGAACTCATCGTCGGTATCACGTCTATCGAGAGGGGACTAATACCGACAACACAGAAAAGAACACAATCGATGCAATGCACAATATGATGCATGATCATGACATGGCAAAATGAGTGTGTTGGGCTAATGCAACTATAAACAGATGGGTTTGGGCCATTTTGAACCAAAGGTTCAATCCCAAACTCATTTTATGAATTTTAAAAGTGCCTTATCATGTTTTGCACAAAACAGCAAGGTTAAGTTGCTTTATCATGCATGAAACTAGTACAGATGGAAAGATTGGATTTTTCTGATCATTTTTCATATATAATTTATCTCATTTGGAGTTACGGTTGAATTTATATGAATTTTAGAAGTTTAGGATATTTTCTAGAATTTTCGGAATAAGAATAAATCCAGAAAAGGTTAACTGCGTCAGCATGACGTCACTGTGATGTCAGCAGTCAATAGGGCCGGGTCCAGGTCAAACCTGACGTGTGGGGTCCACATGTCAGTGACTATCTAACTAATCTAAATTAATTAGTGTTAAACTACTACTAACTAAAAATGTCAGTGGAGTAATTAGACTTAATTAAAAACTAAACTAGGATTAGCTCGGGCCCTGGGCCCACTTGTCAGCGACACTGGGGGGGGGTCAAACAAGGTCAACCCCAGGTCAGAGGGGTCAAACCCACCGGCGGCTTGACGCCGGCGAGGCCAGCCGCGGTGGCGAGCCTCGGGTTTGTGTCTCCGGTGACCAAATGGCCGGCGGAGGGCATCTACGTGATGCAGACGCACGTCCGCATCCGGTGGTGGTGGCAGTTGGGCCTGGGGTGGCCGGAGTTGTCGCCGGCGATGACCTTGGCGGTCGACGAAGCTCGGGTGAGCTCGGGGTCGGTGTTAGGGAGCACGGCAGGAGGAGCTGGTGCATGCGTTTGGCTCTTGGGAGCACGGTGAGAATGGCGACACGCTCAAAAGCGGGCGGAGGCAGCTCTGGCCGCGGCAGTGACATGGCATGGCGGCAGCGAGATTCGGGCACGGCGGAAGAGGCGGCTAGAGGGCGGGAACAAGCTCTAGGAGGAGGGGAAATGGCGGCGGGGCTCACAGTGGATCGAACGGATGTGTCGGCGAGCTCGGGGAAGCTTCTGCGACGGCGAATTGACGGCGGCGATCTCCGGGCACCGTAGATGAAGACGACGATGCTCCGATCGACTGGGGCCTCCTCTGGTCGCGTGCGTCGGGTGTGTAGCTCCACGGGGTCGGGGCGGAGCTTAGGGATGCGGAGAGGGAGCGAGGGGGTGGCTGTGGCCGTGGTGTAGCTCGTCGGCGGCGGCGGGTGTGTTCAGTGGTGCCGCGCAGAGAGAGACAGGGGAGGGGAGAAGCACGAGAGAGAGTGAGAGAGCGTCGAGGGGATTCCAGGGGGTATGTGTGGCAACGCCAGAGGCGTCCAGGCGAGCAGGGTGGAGGTGGCGCGCGCGTGCGCCGTGCCCAGCTTCTCCTCTGCCTACTGGCAAGAGGTAGAAGACCAGGCTGCCCCTGGTGGGCTGGGCCGCCAGGTGTGCTGGCCAGCTGGGCTGTAACAGCGCCAGGCCAGGTAATTGGCTCAGGTACTCTCCTTTCCTTTCTTTCTGTTTTCTATTTTTTTCTATTTTGCTTTGATTTAGTAAATATACCAAACCATTTGATAAAATGCTGAAAATAACTGTGGGCACTTGTGAAATTATTCCCAACAACCCTCAAGTAGTTTCAGAATTTTTAGAGCATTTAAAATATTTATAGGATTTAAATGCCCTAATTCAAATACAATATGAGTTAATTTAAAAATCCAAAAATGATCTAAGAATATATTTATCATTTTTGGTAGAGGTTTCCACCTTAACCAGAAATCATGAACTTTTCTTAGGGACATTCTGGGTTTATTCAAAAAGATTTTATGGTTGACCCTATTTGATTTAATTTTGGTGCTAGGGTTTGTCAATCCCCATTTCAACTTAAATAAAATTTAAACATGATGCAACAAGATGCAACACCAGGCAGTACCAGAAGCTAGGGATGTGACACTTGATTTTTCAGTCGGGGTATATGGTGAAGCTCCAACCCTTCAAACTTGTTTTCCAGCTTTCTTACCGCATTGCAATAACCAGTCATGGCTGGGCTCCTGACATCCCACTCTTTCATCACTTGATTAACCACGAAGTCCAAATCGCCGTAAACCATAAGGCGACGGACGCCGAGTGAAATGGCCATATGCAACACGTATAGAAGTGCTTCATATTCAACTTTTTTATTGGAGGAATCAAAATGAATCTGGAGAACATATCTAAGCTTGTCTCCACGGGGAGATACCAGTACTACCCCAGCACCTGAACCATTCAGCATCTTGGAGCCATTGAAGAACATAGTCCAATGCTCCGAGTGAATTTGAGTCGGCAGTTGCTGCTCAATCCACTCGGCAAGGAAATTTGCGATTGCTTGGGACTTGGTAGCTTTCTTTGCCTCAAACTTGATATCCAATGGAAGGAGTTCAATTGCCCATTTTGCCACTTAACCAGTTGCATCTCTATTGTTCATAATTTCAGATAATGGTGCATCACTGACGACTGTAATAGAGTGATCAGAGAAATAATGTGCAACCTTCTTCATGGTCATGTAGCTTCCATAGACAAGCTTCTGATAATGTGGATATCGCTACTTGGATGGAGTCAAGACTTCAGAGAGATAATATACTGGGCGCTGAACCTTGTAAGCCTTTCCTTCTTCTTCTCGCTCGACCATGAGTACTGTATTGACAACTTGTCTAGTGGCTGCAATATAAAGCAGTAAAGGCTCTTTGCTGATTGGCGCAGCGAGCACCGGCTGGGTGGAAAGCAGGGTTTTGAGCTCTACAAACGCTGCATCAGCTTCCTCAGTCCAGTTGAACTTATCGGATTTCTTCATCAATTGGTAAAGAGGTAAGGCCTTTTCACCAAGATGAGAAATGAATCGACTCAAGGCGGCTAAACAACCGGTAAGCTTCTGAACATCATGCACACGCACAGGGCGTTTCATTCGGAGGATGGTATCAACTTTTTCTGGATTGGCATCAATCCCTCGTTCGAAAACGAGAAAACCGAGTAACTTTCCACTTGGAACTCTGAATGTGCACTGTGACGAATTAAGCTTGATATCGTACCTTCTTAGGTTGGCAAAGGTTTCTGCGAGGTCAGTCAGTAGGTCGGAACCTTTGCGAGACTTGACCATAATGTCGTCCATGTATGCTTCCACATTCCGACTGATTTGAGTGAGCAGGCACTTCTGAATCATTATCATGAATGTGGTCCCAGAATTTTTAAGACCATATGGCATGGTGACATAGCAAAAGCACCCGAATGGGGTGATGAAGCCTGTTTTTATTTCATCGGGACCATACAGTCGGATCTGATGATACCCGGAATATGCATCTAAAAAAGACAAGCGCTCACATCCTGCTGTTGAGTCGACAATTTGATCGATGCAGGGGAGAGGGAAGTGATCTTTCGGGCAGGACCGATTGATATGCTTGAAATCAATGCACATGCAAAGTTAATCGTCCTTCTTAGGGACCATGACTACATTGGCAAGCCACTCGGAGTGGTGGATATCATGGATGAACTCTGCTGCTAGGAGTTGAGCCACTTCCTCGCCAATTGCCTTTCTCTTCTGTACGGCGGACCGCCAAAGATGCTCTTTGACGGGTTTTACCTTGGGGTCGACACACAAACGGTGCTCAGCCAGTCCTCTGGGTACACCTGGCATGTCAGAAGGTTTTCATGCAAAGATGTCCCAGTTCTCATGGAGGAACTGGATGAGTGCTTCTTCCTATTTGCTGTCGAGTGTCGTTGATATATGAGTCGGAGCTGCATTGGGATCGGTCGGGTGAATATGGATCGGCTTCGTTTCACCAGACGACTGAAATGCAGAATTTGTGGCGGGCTTCTTAGCTCGGAGCAAATCACTCGCATCTGCATTCTTCTGGTATTCTTGAAATTCAACTCCCGCCATTTGCGCATCGGCAATTTTGGAACCTTTCTGGAAGCATTCTTCCTCCTTCTGCCGATTGCCAGTAACTATGATCACACCTCTGGGGCCAGGCATCTTCAACTTGAGGTACACGTAACATGGTCGAGCCATAAAACATGCGTAGGTAGGCCTGCCCAGAATGGCATGATAAGCACTCTGGAAATCCACAACTTCAAATGTCAATTTTTTCCTTACGGTAATTCTTGTAATCACCGAAAACCACGTCAAGGGCGATCTGGCCGAGTGATTCGGCTTTCTTTCCAGGGATAATGCCATGTAAACTCATGTTGCTCTCGCTAAGTTTGGACATCGGGATGCCCATCCCCTTCAAAGTTTCAGCATAAAGGATGTTCAGGCCGCTTCCACCATCCATTAGCACTTTGGTTAGTCTAGTGCCTTCGACCACTGGGTCGACCACCAATGCTTGCCTCCCAGGGGTGGCTATGCGAGCAGGGTGATCGGACTAGTCGAACGTGATGGCTATCTGGGACCATTTCAGGTATGTGGTCGTCGTTGCCAGAGCAACCACATTCACTTCCCTGTTTATAACTTTCAACCGACTCTTGCTCTCAACATCAGCAAAAATCATGAGTGTGGAATTGACTTTGGGATAACCGTCGTCTTCCTCTTCATCCTCGTCTTTGTCCGACTCTTTCTCCTTCTCACCGGGTTGTTTTACTCGGAACTGTTGGATCAGGAGTTGACATTGTCGAGTGGTATGTTTAGGGTAAATCAGATTACCCTCTTCGTCCTTGTTCGTGTGGATGTGACACGGTAAATCCAACACATCATTTCCTGCTTGATCCTTTACCTTCTTAGGGGGCCAGGGCCCTTTAGGTTTTCCCTTAAACTTTCCTTGAGCCACTGCTGCAATCTCACTGGGTGCTGCGGGCTCGGCCTTACGCTTCTGTTTCCTATTGGAATTACCTCCACCGGCCTCTTGGCCGACTGGTTTACTCTTTTCACTACGGAGTCGATCCTCTTCTTCTCCGTTAGCATACCGGGTGGCTATTTCCATCATCCGAGTCAGAGTCATATCTCCAGTCCGACCAAACTTCAGGACCAATTCTCGGTATTTGACACCTTCCTTAAAGGCACACACTACTTGATGCTCTGATACATTTTCAATGGTGTGATGCAAAGTGGTCCACCTCTGAATGAAATCCCTTAAAGTCTCACTCGGTTTCTGCACACAATGCTGCAACTTCGTCAACCCTGCTGGCCTCTTGAAAGTGCCCTTAAAAGTTTTGACGAACACTCGAGCAAGCTCTTCCCAACTATATATACTACCTGGAGCTAACTAAGTCAACCATGCTCATGCCGACCCTTCCAACATCAGAGGAAGATGTTTCATTGCTACTTCATCGTTTCCACCGCCAATCTGCACAGCCACTCGGTAATCCTCAAGCCAAGTTTCAGGCTTAGACTCTCAAGTGAACTTACTGACTCCAGTCACCAACCTGAAGTTGGGAGGAATCACTGTTGCCCTGATGGCTCTGCTGAAACACTCTGGACCGAAACATGCACTCTGCTGCCACTCGGTCGATCTCTGCCAGGGTCTTCTCTGTGCGCTCTGTTCCGGTCGACTAGACCTTGAACGAGGATAGATCTCGCATCAAAGCCCGGCTCTCTTGGGTCAACTGGTGCTCTACGCTCGCCGCTGTGATGGCGTCTATCATCGTTCTGCCGAGGCACATATGATGCACTCCTCAGAGGAGGCATGGGCACTCGATGATGATTGTCGCGGTCGAGCCGATGATCATACTGTCCACGGCCTTCACGCCACAGGGGCGACCTTGGGCTATGGGCCGACTGAACTGTATCCGCTACCACTGATCTGCTGTGAATCCTATTCCGTGACTGAGACACTGTTGTGTTCTGTTCTCCTGCTGCCCGGAGCAAGGCCCGGATCTGCATCAAACCTCTGTCAGCCTCCAATTGGGAAGGCTAAATCGACTCTGCTATTTGAGCCGTAGCTGTGAGATTTTGGATCAGAGTGCGGTATACCTTGGGTGAAGGCGGGAAAAGCTGTCGTCGACTGGACTCAGGGATCCGCTCCCGAGCGCGCTCGTCGAGAGCACGCTGAAGGTTCTCCAGTCGAGTGTGCTCAGCCAAATTAGCCAAGCGCACCTCTTCCAAGGCCCGAGCCTCGGGGGTTTCTCCAACGATGGGCGTGTGGAGTGCATCCATGTTGTGGCGACGAAGTTCTTCCCTCTGCTACGAAGAAAGTGGTTCAGGATGGTATTCCTCATGGACGCGCGACGGATCGCTGCCACCAACCTCGCCGTCTTCACGGCGGAAACCAGGTGGACCACGAGTCCATCAACCATCAAGACTTAAGCCGCAGGGTCACTGCTATCGCACTCGGATGCGGTCCCCGCGGAGCCAGTCGACAGATCGAACATGCCATGGAGAGTTTCGTCGGGCTCGATTGTCGCGACTTGATGGGTGGCAGAACATCGAGCCACCGCCTGTTTCACCCATCGCTGAAGCCGCGACCGACCGGATCGCTTGCGGCAGCGAACAGCAGGGAGGGGGGAATCCATTCGAGCTGACTGATACTGAGTCGATGGCTGCCAGAGAAGGACGCCGCGAACGCACGCATAAAAGTGCATCGCCCCTCGGACGGGGAGCGCCTCAACGTCATGGGGAGCTTCCTGAAGCCAAGCGGAGTCGTCGGTGATGAAAACGAGCGCGCCGAGACGGATCTCACGGCCCTCAACCAATCCACCACCGGAAACCATGATGATGTTGATCGGAAAGATTTGCAACTTCACCAACAAGTCGCTAAGACACTTGCCCCAAGGTGGGCGCCAACTGTCGTGGTTCTAAGCCTGACAGTAGAAAGGGGGTAGGTATGAAGAGGCAAGATCTTAGCTATGATGAAGGTGTACACACAGGTTTTACGAGTTCAAGCCCTTCTCGGAGGAAGTAACAGCCCTACATCTTGGTGCCCGGAGGCGGTCGACTGGATTATATGTGTGTGATGTTACAGGGGGTGTGAACGCTTGTCCCAGAGGAGGGGGTGGCTTATATAGAGTGCGCCAGGACTCCAGCCGTCCTCCATTATAAGGGGCTTAATGTACATAAAGTAGGGGCGTTACTGGTAACGCCAGCCTTAAGTGTTATTTATGACCTTAGTGACTATGGAGTGAATGCCTAACCGTTGCAATGTTGAGTGACTCCTGATCTTCGGTAGGTCGAGTGACTCCTTGACTGGTCGAATGGCAATAGGTAGGGGTCGTCCGAGTGATATGACTGGTGGATTAAATTGCACTCGACATCATTGGCTGGGCGTCCCTTGTTGCCTCTTGGACTTCTTATCTTCCAGGGTAGTGACCTTGGGTAGGACGTGTAGGTCAGGCCTATGACCCTACCCTAGGTCCATATCCTCATCACTCGTGAGATAGGTTAGTATAAACCAATGCAAAACCTTATGATTTTCTACTGTAAGAAATCACTAAAATTATTATTCAACATTGCATACTAAATGTCTCTGCATATTTAATACTCCTATACTCAAATAGAATCATTAAATAAGCAAGCATATGCAAACAATGCAACCATAACAGCAATCTGCCAAAACAGTATAGTCTGTAAAGAATGAAAGATTCATCATACTTCCCTAACTCCAAAAATTATGCGAAAAATATTACGATGTAGAAGATTTATCATAGCTCATTATTCAAAAACTTTTAACATTATACCATTCTCTGACCTTTTTAGGTAATTTTTGCAACAGCGGTAAACTTTCTATTTTCAAACAGCAACATGTATACTTGCAAAATAAGCATGGTAAAAGCTATCCTTGAAAGTTTTATTGAAAATAAAGATGCAAAATATTATTCTAAATAACAGAAATAAAATACTAACAAGATAAAATGACGCTCTAAGCAAAACACATATAATGTGGTGAATAAAAATATAGCTCCAAGTAAAGTTACCGATGAACGAAGACGAAAGAGGGGATGCCATCCAGGGCATCCCCAAGCTTAGGCTCTTAGTCATCCTTGAATATTACCTTGGGGTGCCTTGGGCATCTCCAAGCTTAGGCTCTTTCCACTCTTTATTCCATAGTCCATCGAATCTTTACCCAAAACTTGAAAACTTCACAACACAAAACTCAACAGAAAACTCGTAAGCTCCGTTAGTATAAAAAATAAAACCACCACTTAGGTACTGTTGTCAACTCATTCTAAATTCATATTGGTGTAAGATCTACTGTATTCCAACTTCCCTATGGTTCGTACCCTCTGATACTACTCATAGATTCATCAAAATAAGCAAACAACACATAGAGAACAGAATCTGTCAAAAACAGAACAGTCTGTAGTAATCTGTATCAAACGTATACTTCTGGAACTCCAAAAATCCTACCAAATTAGGAAGACATGAGAAATTTGTGTACCAATCCAGAGAAAAAAGAATCAGATCAGAAGAATGTTTCTGTGAATTATCAAAATAATTTACTCGGTGCAAAAGTTTCCGATTTTCAGCAGGATCAACACAACTATCACCGTAAGCTATCCTAAAGGTCTTACTTGGCACTTTATTGAAACAAAAGATATAAGACATGATTAATACAGTAGCATAATCATATGAACACCCAAAAACAGTAAAGGTAAATATTGGGTTGTCTCCCAACAAGTGCTTTTCTTTAATGCCTTTTAGCTAGGCATGATGATGACAATGATGCTCACATAAAAGATAAGAATTGAAACATAACGGGAGCATCATGAAGCATATGACTATCACATTTAAGCCTAAACCACTTCCTATGCATAGGGATTTTGTGAGAAAACAACTTATGGGAACAATAATCAACAAGCATAGGAAGGTAAAACAAGCATAGCTTCAAGATTTTCAACACATAGAGAGGAAACTTGATATTATTGCAATTTCTACAAGCATATGTTCCTCCCTCATAATAATTTTCAGTAGCATCATGAATGAATTCAACAATATAACCATCACCTAACGCATTCTTTTCATGATGTACAAGCATAGAAAATTTACTACTCTCCACATAAGCAAATTTCTTCTCATGAATAGTAGTGGGAGCAAACTCAACAAAATAATTATCATGTGAGGCATAATCCAATTGAAAACTAAAATCATGATGAAAAGTTTCATGGTTATCATTATTCCTAATAGCATACAAGTCATCATAATAATCATCATAGATAGCAACTTTGTTCTCATAATCAATTGGAACCTCTTCCGAAATAGTGGATTCATCACTAAATAAAGTCATGACCTCTCCAAATCCACTTTCATAAATATAATCATCATAAATAGGAGGCATGCTTTAATCATAATAAATATTCTCATCAAAACTTGGGGGACTAAACATATCATCTTCATCAAACATAGCTTCCCCAAGCTTGTGGCTTTGCATATCATTAGCATCATGGATATTCAAGGAATTCATACTAACAACATTGCAATCATGTTCATCATACAATCTAGTACCAAACATTTTGTAGACTTCTTCTTCTAGCACTTGAGCACAATTTTCCTTTTCATCATACTTACGAAAGATATTAAAAAGATGAAGCGTAAGAGGCAAACTCAATTCCATTGTTTTCTAATTTTCTTTTATAGACAAAACTAGTGATAAAACAAGAAACAAAAAGATTCGATTGCAAGATCTAAAGATATACCTTCAAGCACTCACCTCCCCAGCAATGGCGCCAGAAAAGAGCTTGATGTCTACTACACAACCTTCTTCTCGTAGACGTTGTTGGGCCTGCAAGTGCACAGGGTTGTAGGGCAGTAGCAAATTTCCCTCAAGTGGATGACCTAAGGTTTATCAATCCGTGGGAGGCGTAGGATGAAAATGGTCTCTCTCAAGCAACCCTGCAACCAAATAACAAAGAGTCTCTTGTGTCCCCAACACACCCAATACAATGGTAAATTGTATAGGTGCACTAGTTCGGCGAAGAGATGGTGATACAAGTGCAATATGGATAGTAGATATAGGTTTTTGTAATCTGAAAATATAAAAACAGCAAGGTAACTAATGATAAAAGTGAGCGTAAAGGGCATTGCAATGGTAGGAAACAAGGCCTAAGGTTCATAATTTCACTAGTGCAAGTTCTCTCAACAATGATAACATACTTGGATCATATAACTATCCCTCAACATGCAATAAAGAGTCACTCCAGAGCCACTAATAGCGGAGAACAAACGAAGAGATTATGGTAGGGTACGAAACCACCTCAAAGTTATCATTTCTGTCCTATCTATTCAAGAGTCCATTGTAAAATAACTTGAAGCTATTCTTTCCGTTCAATCTATCATAGAGTTCATACTAGAATAACACCTTAAGACACAAATCAACCAAAACCTTAATGTCACCTAGATACTCCATTGGCACCTCAAGTATCCATGGGCATGATTATACGATATGCATCACACAATCTCAGATTCATCTATTCAACCAACACAAAGTACTTCAAAGAGTGCCCCAAAGTTTCTACCGGAGAGTCAAGAAAAAAACGTGTGCCAACCCCTATGCATAGGTTCATGGGCGGAACGTGCAAGTTGATCACCAAAACATACATCAAGTGGATCACGTGATATCCCATTGTCACCACAGATAAGCATGGCAAGACATACATCAAGTGTTCTCAAATCCTTAAAGACTCAATCCGATAAGATAACTTCAAAGGGAAAACTCAATGCATTACAAGAGAGTAGAGGGGGAGAAACATCATAAGATCCAACTATAATAGCCAAGCTCGCGATACATCAAGATCGTGCCATAGAGAGAACACGAGAGAGAGAGATCAAACACATAGCTATTGGTACATACCCTCAGCCCCGAGGGTGAACTACTCCCTCCTTGTCATGGAGAGCACCGGGATGATGAAGATGGACACCGGTGAGGGATCCCCCCTCCGGCAGGGTGCTGGAACGGGCTCCCGAGAGGTTTTTGGTGTCTACAGAGGCTTGCAGCGGCGGAACTCCTGTTCCATCTTGTTCTTCGATGGTTTTAGGGTATATGGGAATATATAGGCGAAATAAGTCGGTCGGGGGAGGCTCGAGGGGCCCACGAGGGTGGAGGGCACGCCCAGGGGGGTGGGCGCGCCTGTCACATCCCCAGTTCAGGCCTTGCTTGTTTTTGCTTTAGCATCCATGCATCATGTTTAAATTTTATGAAACTTGAAATGGGGGCTGATAAACCCTAGCAGCTAATGAATTCAACTAGGGTCAAAATAAAATATTTTTCAATAAACCCAAAATGCCCTCTGAAAATGTTCATGATTTCTGGTGAACGTGAAAACCTCTGCCAAAAATGATGCACATATTTTTAGGCCATTCTGGATTTTTGAATTAAATCATATGGTATTTGCATTTGGGCATTTAAATGCTAAATAATATTTTAATACTCAAATAATCACAAACTGAAATGTTTGCTGTTGCAAATATTCCAAACAGTGGCCATGAGCAGTTTGGTGATTTTTGAGTGTGCCTAAGCATTTTTAATAAAGCCCTGAAGTTACAGAAATAATAGAAAACATGAATTAATAAAAAGAAAGGAACTTACCTCGCAAGGCCCACCTGGCCTGGCACTGTAGCAGCCCAGCTGGGCAAAGCCAGCCCAGCCCACCTGTTCCCTCCCCTGTCGCCTTCCTCGTGACAGAAGGACGCCGGGCGTGTGCCCCGTGCGTGGCGCCACGCGCCCCGGCCACCTCCTGCTTGCCGCTCCCCCTCGACGCTCTAGACGCCCTAGACGACGCCACGCACCCCCCTGCACCGCTCTCACTCTCCCCATGCTCATCCCCTCCTCTGGCTCCCTCCCCCTCTCTTCCCCGAGCGCCGCTGACGCCGCCAACCAGCGCTCGCGCGGCCACGGCCATCCCCGAGCCTCCCCAAGCTATCCCCGAGCTCCGCCACCTCGTTCCCTACCTCCTCATCGAGCCACGCAGCACCGGAAGCCCCCGAACAGCCTCACGAAGCTCGTCTTCAACTACCGCCGGAGATCCCTCTCGCCGCCCCACTCGCTCCGGTGCTTCCCCGAGCACGCCGAGGCCACCTCTGCAACCGCTGTGAGCTCACGGACTGATTCCCCCTCCTCCCCTGCTCGCGCTCATGCTCTAGCTCCGTTCCCCACCTCCACTGGAACTTGCCGCCGCCGCGAATGTTGCCTTGTCGTTACGGTGGGCCAACGCCACGTATGAGCACCTGGTCGAGTTCCTGCTGCCCCATAGCCTCTGCCCGCGCTCTTCGTTTGCTCTAAATCGATCTGCAGCCCCGCGCCCGTGCTAGCCCGAATTCCGGCCGCCGCCACGAGCTCGACTCCGGTGAGCTCGCTCCACCGCAGCTCCTACCACCGCCACCAATGGATGCGCCTCACTCCCAGGAACCCATAGGTGCAACCCGCGCATCGAATGGTGCCCTGTAGAGCATTTCCGAGCCGGCCCGCCGTCTCTGTCGTCGCCGGTGGCTAAACGCCGGTGGGCTGACCGTGTTGACCGACGAGGTTTGACCCCTCTCTCTCACTGACATGCAGGCCCCGCCCGACTAACTAAGTAGTTAGGGCTAATCCTATCTAGGTTAGTTAGGTTAGTTACTGACCAGTGGGCCCAGGCCCTAATTAACCTAGGTTAGTGCTGACGTAACACTAACTAACCCTGTTAGTTAGTTGCTACACTGACATGTGGGCCCCAGCCATCAGGTTTGACCTGGGCTGGCGCCTTTGACCTGATGACGTCACCCCGACGTCATGCTGACGCAGTTAATTATTTTCTGGATTTATTCTTATACAGGAAAATCCAGAAAAAGGCTTAAAATTGTAAAAATAATAGAAATTCAACTGTAACTCCAAATGAGATAAATTATATATGAAAAATGATCAGAAAAATCCAATCTATCCATATGTACCATTTTCATGCATGTTAGAACAACTTATAGCTGCTGTTTAGCACAAATCATATAAATGGCATTTTAATATCTACATATGGAGTTTGAATTTGAATCTTGGATTCAAACCAACTTCATTTAATCTGGTTGCTAGTTGCATTAGCTCAAACTACAGCATATTGCCATGTCATGATCATGCATCATATTGTGCATTGCATTGATTGTGTTCTTCCTTGTTTGCCGGTGTTTGCCCCCTCTCAGTAGACGACGTACCGACGATGAGTTCGATGACACCGATGAAGAACTATATTATCTTCAGAAGTGCCAGGCAAGCAAAACCCCCTTGTTCATTCCGATACTATCCCACTCTCTCGCTCCTGCTCTCTTTTACTGCATTAGGACAACAATGATTCATCTGTTACTTGCTGCGGTAGCTGAACCCCTTTATCCTCTGCATGACCTGTCATTGCCACAGTAAATAGATGAAACCCACTAGCATGAGTAGGAGTTGTTTGAGCCCTGATGTGCCTACTCATTCATGCTTGTTTGTCATGCCTACTACTGCTTAGAGTTGAGTCAATTCTGATTCATCGTGGATGAATTGGAGGTGTGTGAACATGTCCTACTGTGTGTGAGCTAAGTGTGTGAACACGATTTGGTAAAGGTAGCGGTGAGAGGCCATGTAGGAGTACATGGTGGGTTGTCTCATTGCAGCCGTCCTCAGGAACTGAGTTCTGTGTTTGTGATCCATGAACAGCTACTACCACACATTGGGATCCTTAATTGACTCTCTCGACTTATTAATCAACATGATCTCTATCCAGGAGTTGCAACTAGTTTCTGGTGTTTGTAGGTAGTGTTAGTAGTCTACCAAGTGGCACCCGGTACAGGTGGGCTTGGGATAGACTAGGCACAGTGGCCCGGTGTACCAAGTAGCACCCGGATGGTGGGCTTGGGAACCCTGCACACATCGTTTAGGGCCGTGAGCGACACCCCGGCCGGATCTCCTTGCGGATGGAACCCGAATAGGCGATAAACCTGGACGAGAGACTTGTGTGGTTAGTCAGGTCGTGGCCGACACCCTCGCTGGGCTTCCGCTTGAAGGTTGCCGAGTACATGTCGTGTAAACGGAGGTAAGTGGTGAGAGCGTCTGTGAAGAAGTACACCCCTACAGGGTTAATATGATCTATTCGAATAGCTGTGTCCGCGGTAAAGGACTTCTGGGTTGCTTGTACAGTTCATAGACAAGTGAAAGTGGATACTCTAAAATACGCAAGATAAGCGTGAGTGCTATGCATGGCGTTCTCTTAGGGAGACGGGAGCGGATCCATAGTGGTGTATTGATATGGTGAATATGTGGACTCGTGTGCGCTACCTCAAAAGAGTTACTTGCAGTCGTAGTTCAGGTTAGCCACTGAATCAAAGCTGGCTTGCTGCAGTTAAACCCCACCATCCCCTTGTTGATAATGATGCATATGTAGTTAGATCCTATGTAAGTCTTGCTGGGTACATTTGTACTCACGTTGCTTAATTTATGTTTTTGCAGAGAGACTTCAGTCTTGCTAGTAGTACCGCGTGGACTTCGACGTTTAGCTTGTTACCTCAGCTACGATCTTGTGCCCTCGGAAGGATCTGGTAGACAGTCAGGCTTCTCAGCCTTTTTCTTTTGTAGATGTCTGTACTCAGACATGTTAAGCTTCCGCATGTGCTTTGACTTGTATGCTCTAAATGTTGGGTCGTGAGAACCATGTTTGTAATATCTCGCTCCTCGGAGCCTATTGAATAAAATACTTGAGTCGTAGAGTCATGTTGTGATGCCATGTTGTATTTGCACATATCGAGCATATTGTGTGTATGTTATTGAAATGCTTGGTATGTGATCTGACTATCTAGTTGTTTATCCTTGGTAGCCTCTCTTACCGGGAAATGTCTCCTAGTGCTTCCACTGAGCCCTGGTAGCTTGCTACTGCTCCGGAACACTTAGGCTGGCCGACATCTATCCTTCTTCGTTCCTGTGTCTGTCCCTTCGGGGAAATGTCACACGGTGTCTACCGGAGTCCTGTTAGCCTGCTACAGCCCGGTTTACCGGAGTCCTGCTAGCCCAGTTGCTACAGCCCGGATTCACTCGCTGATGACCGACACATTCGTTGTTGGGTCATGTATGCCTGTCCCTGTAAGTTAGTGCCACTTTGGGTTTACGACTAGCCATGTCAGCCCTGGTTCTTTGTCATATGGATGCTAGCGGCACTATCATATACGTGAGCCAAAATGCGCAAATGGTCCCGGGCCAGGTAAGGTGGCACCCGTGGGAATACCGTGCGTGAGGCCGCAAAGTGATATGATGTGTTACATGCTAGATCGGTGTGACTTAGGATCGGGGTCCTGACAGCACCCCCCTATCTCGTGGCTTCCTCGACGCTTCCCTGGCTTGCACTCCAAGTCTCCTGGATCACGTTCGTTCCAAAAATCACGCTCCCAAAGGTTTCATTCCGTTTGGACTCCGTTTGATATTCCTTTTCTTCGAAACACTAAAATAGGCAATAAAACAGCAATATGGGCTGGGCCTCCGGTTAATAGGTTAGTCCCAAAAGTAATATAAAATTGTATAATAAAGCCCGTAATCATTCAAAACAGATAATAAAATAGCATGAATGCATCATAAATTATAGATACGTTGGAGACATATCACATTCCTATCCTTTATCTCTTTCCTATCCCTTCATTGTTGGAATCCTCAAATTCAAACAAGCCCTTAAACAATTACTTCTGTTACAGATATGTGTCAAAGAAAACCTTGTGTGGTTTGTCCTGCTCCTTGGGCGCTGTGTTCCACCCCAGCTCAGCTGCTCCAACGACGGAAGGGTTCACCACAACAAGGATCCCCTCTCCATACTATCTTTCACCGCCTCAGATCTTCTTCCCCGCTGCCGGCAGCCATGACAACTGCATTACCATCATCAACTGAGCAGATGACCTTGAGGACTACATGGGTCCGCAAGAGAGGTCGCACTCTGCCGTGTCTGCTTACGTTATGCATCGTTTAATATAATGACATGCTACTTTATCATCGTGTTAACCTATTAGACTCCGAGTCAGGTCCAAACTAATGCTGAAACTTAAGTTTTTAAATGGTTGTGGGGTACATATTGGGGCAGCAATCAGTACTATCTGTCTACTATCTGGTTAATCTCGGGTGTCTACTATGGGTTTCATGTTGGGTGCAAACAAACATTAAAGGAGCCATTATCTGTATTTTTAAACTAAAGCTATTATCTGCCTGCTATCATTGGTTTTGGGTCTATCCGCAGTTTGCTACCATCACTCTGGATTTGTCCGTGCACTCCTTACATAATCTCACTATGTTTTATTCCTATGCATGTCAGTTATTGTACACAATGGAACTGAACATGTAGAGCAAAAGAGATGGGCCTTGTGTGGCAATAAAATTTCATGCAAACGTCTCTCCATGGTGGGCGCAAAGGCAGCCCCCCTCCACCCATTTCAGATTGTAATCAAGAGGAAGATAACTGTTCTGAGGGGGATTCAGAAGGAGAAGACCACTCCTATTTACCCCATGAGGTCTTCACTCTAACTTGGCATGCTGATGTTGGTAATATCATGCATATGGTTCCTTGCATTGCTTATTGTATACATCAAAGATGTCATCTGCTTAGTTTAGACATGCTTTGTGTCAATGCCATCTTTTTAGTTTCTTTATCGTATATGTGAATCATGCAATGCCATCTTGTTTAGCCAGGCATCATATATGTGAATTTTGCAACGCCACCGTGGTTAGCCAGTCATATTATATGTGAATTATATCATGCCATCATTTTTTATTACGTGTTAAATTTGTCAACAATTTTAGTACAATCAATTACTCTTACTCTTCCTGTGCATTAGCCATTTGGCACGGTCATGGAAAAATCTGGAGTGGAAGCAAGGTCTTCAGAGCAGACAATGCTATCTGATGAAGCACATGTCTTGCTGGTTACAGATAGCTCCCCAGAGGAGGATTCAGAGACAGATGACCAGTCCTATTTCCCCCTTGAGGTGCATGCTCTAACTTGGTAGGGTTATGTTGCTCATATCGTGCCTATGGTATCTTGCATTGCTATGTCATTTGCTTAGTTTAGACATGATTTGTGTGAATGGCACCTGTTTAGTGTCTAATTACCATATATGTGAATTATGCAATGCCATCTTGTTGCAAGACATTATATATGTGAATTATGCAATGCTATCTTGTTGCAAGGCATTATATATGTGAATTATGCAATGCCATGCTGTTTAGCCAAGCGTCATATATGTGAATTATATCATGCCACCCTTTTCTTGTATTTCTCATTGCTTTTGTCGACAATATTGTATATTCAAGTGCTCTTCCTGTGCATCAGCCATTTGAATTGGTGATGGAGAAATCTGGAGTGAAAACAAGGTCTTCAGAGCAGATAATGCTACCTGCTGAAGCAAATATCCTGCTGGTTACAGATAGCTCTTCAGAGGCAGATGACCAGTACTATTATCCCCCTGAGGTGTATGGTCAAACTTGGCAGGGTTATATTACTCATATCATGCATATGTTGTATTGCAATGCTTAGTTTTTACATCATGTACACAATATTGAATGCCATCTCCTTAGTTGACACATCATATATGCGATTGCCCTCTGCTCACTTCCTTAGTATATAAATCATATATTTCAATTCTATCATGCCATGATGTTTACATAGACAACATGTATCTGAATTATGGCATGCCAACCCATTTTCTAAAGACATAATATAGTTATATCATCTCATCATGTTTACATAGTCATCATATTTTGAAATATGTCATTCTATCTGTGAATTATATCATGCCATCATGTTTCCTTGGACAGCATGTTTGTGATTTATGGCATGCCAACCACTTTAATAGACACATCGTATAGTTATATCATGTCATCCTGTTTACATAGTCATCATATTTTGAAGTATGTCATTCTATCCTGTTTAGTTAGCCATCATACATGTGAAATTGTGTCATGCTATCCTCTTTAATTAGCCATCAAATATGTGAAATTATGTCCTACTATTCTGTTTGGCTAGACAACATAAATGTGAATTATTTCATGCCCTGTTTTCTTTCCTATTATCCATTGCACCTGTCTATCTTACAATGTCTGTACATTCAATTACTTTATTTGTTTATCAACCATTTCAATTGGAGGGGGGTGATGGTAGTATCTATGGGAGTAAAAACACGGTCTACAGAAAAGATCGTGCTACCTGTCGATGCAGATAGAACCACGGTTGTACTTGCCCAAGAACCAGCCCCACCACACATAACCCAGACTCACACAGATTGTACCCCTACCCAGTTGGACAGAGAACCATCTACACCCCTTCTAACCCCAACTCCAGCAGATAGTAACCCAGTTTCCGTTGACACAACACCGTCTCCACCACAGAGCACCCAAACACGAGTAGTTAGTAAGGCAACTACAGTGCCCAAAGCACGAGGACCACCACTCCGAACCCCAAGTCAACGCTTAAAGCAGAAGAAGAATTGTTCTCAGGTTAGGTTCTGTAGCTATGGTTCATACTACTTTTCTCTTGCGTCACTATATTTACTCATACCAACTAATTTCAAATTTGAAGGATGAAATTGAAACTCCAATGGTGCAACAGGTATGTTTTAAACCTGTTTCTTTAATGTGTTTGCTGTTGTAACTTTCTCTATGTAGATTTCAGTTTCAATTGAATAAACAGTTATGTTCTCATGCCATGCACATTACAAGTGTTGTTATTGCTGTGTAGTCTCCCAGACTTATATTTTTTCTATGCTGCTTTGTCTTAAATAGATATGATTCGAACTGTATCTATCTTGATTTGGCAACATAAACTAGAATGATATAGACCATACAGTGACCATACTACATAGATATATGTTTGTTTCATGTTGTTATCCTATCCACCTTACTACTGAACTGGTTTACCAAAATGAGTTTCATATACTACATTGTAAACCTATGATGTGTTTGTTTGTTTCTCTTTTAGAACGCAGATAAAATATTGGAGAAGAGTACCCCGTTATGCAATGGTAAAGGAAGTAATGCAGATAAGGTTCAAGATAGTGAGACATCCCTATTGGTCTCCAAGAAAGCTGATAAAAACTATATTGAAGACACTAAGACAACCCCAAAGTCTTGTCTTGATGTAGTGTTCGAGTTACTGGCTAGTACTACTGGCACCAGCTCCTCGAACTCTCTACCTGAATCAGTTTGGCTTCTTGAGTCTCAACTTCAAGTTGAAAGACATCGATCAGATGTTATGCGACAGGAAGCCGAAGGACTGAGGAACTCCCTGCAGAATTTAGATGCATACTTTCTGGTGCAACAACAAGTGCTAGAAGATTTAAGCGCCAAACAAGAGAAAGTTAATAAGCTTGCTAAGCATCTTGCCAGCATTATGGGTACCCAGGATATTTTTTCTTGAGCTTTCTGAAGTGGTTTTAGTTCTGGACTTGTTTTGCTACGGCATTTATATGCCGCTTTGTTCCCTATATTTGCACTGGTGGCGAAGTTTGGTGCCCAGTGGATGTAATATGTGTAATAGCCGTGATAGCCTAGCGTAAGTTGCTTGCTTATTTATTTCCTTATTGTCTTGTTTATTTCTTTTCTTGTAGTCAGTGCAGTTCTTTTTCCGCAGTTTGCTAGTGGCCGTAATAACCTATTTTTTAAAACTAGGCCACAATAACTATGGGCTACATATTTACTGTAGTTACCTTGGGCCTCCTATGGGCTGTAGAAACAATGGGCCTTCTAAGGGCCGTAGAAACAATGGGCCTTCTATGGGACATAGACACAATGGGCCTTCTACGGGCCGTAGACACAATGGGCCTTCTACGGGTCGTATCATCAATGGGACTTCTACGGGCCGTATGATCGGTAGGCCAAATATGGGCCGATAACAGACCGCAATATGGCTGTAAATGGGCTAGAGTTGGAATCTCTTGTTAACGCGCCAACCATAACGGGCCATCGTTAATCGGTCATATTTGATGACGCTATAAAAATGGCCCAATGTATTAACGAGCCACAAACGGGCCGACTGTAACCATGGGCTGAATTTGGCCCACAAGCAGAAAATGACAGTAACGGGCCGTAAGTAAACGAATGCTAGAAATGAGCCCAAGAATAAATGGTCCCTAAGAAGGCTGAAAGATAACATGGCCTAGAAACGGCCCAATAGAATAATGGGACGTTAATGGGTATAAAGTGATACACTATTCATTACGGGCCAGTTTCACCGCATGCCATTAATGGGTATAAAGTGATACACTGTTCATTACGGGCTAGTTTCACCACGGGTCGTTAATGGACCAAGAGTTATAAAGGTCCTCATATGGGCCGAAAGACGTCATGGGCCATACATGGACCGAAAGTTAAAACGGCCTGGAATCATATAGGATGGCCCAGATGATGCTACTGGGCCTAATTTGGATAGGCCGTAACGGGCCCTGGGTTAGCGGGTGCTACGTCTTAAGCTAGCGTTGGTTTTCCCGAAGAGGAGAGGGTGATGAAGCAAGTGTAGCGTAAGTATTTCCCTCGGTTTTTGAGAACCAAGGTATCAATCCAGTAGGAGTCTCCTCAAAAGTCCCACGCACCTACACAAACAAACTAAGAACTCACAACCAACGCAATAAAGGGGTTGTCAATCCCTTCACGGCCACTTGCGAAAGTGAGATCTGATAAAGATAGTATGATAAGATAAATATATTTTTGGTATTTTATAATACAGATGCAAGAAAAGTAAAGATGCAAATAAAAGTAGATTGAAAGCAAATATGATAAGAGATAGACCCGGGGGGCATAGGTTTCACTAGAGGCTTCTCTCGAGAGCACAAGTATTACAATGGGTGAACAAATTACTGTCAAGCAATTGATAGAAAAGCGAATAATTATGACGTTATCTAGGCATGATCATGTATATAGGCATCACATCCAAAACAAGTAGACCGACTCCTGCCTGCATCTACTACTATTACTCCACACATCGACCGCTATCCAGCATGCATCTAGAGTATTAAGTTCATAAGAACGGAGTAACGCTTTAAGCAAGATGATATGATGTAGAGGGATAAACTAATGCAATATGATATAAACCCCATCTTGTTATCCTCGATGGCAACAATACAATACGTGTCTTCCAACCCTTTCTGTCACTGGGTAAGAACACCGCAAGATTGAACCCAAAGCTAAGAACTTCTCCCATGGCAAGAAAGATTAATCTAGTAGGCCAAACCAAACCGATAATTCGAAGAGACTTGCAAAGATAACTCAATCATACATAAAAGAATTCAGGGAAGATTCAATTAAATAACCATAGATAAATCTGATCATAAACTCACAATTCTTCGGATCTTGACAAACACACCGCAAAAAGAGATTACATCGAATAGATCTCCACAAGAGAGGGGGAGAACATTGTATTGAGATCCAAAAAGAGAGAAGAAGCCATCTAGCTAATAACTATGGACCCGTAGGTCTATGGTAAACTACTCACAACTCATAGGAGGGGCAAGGATGTTGATGTAGATGCCCTCCGTGGTTGATTCCCCCTACGGCAGAGTGCCGGCGAAGGCTCCAAGATGGGATCTCGCGGATACAGAAGGTTACAGTGGTGGAAATAGTGTTTCGTGGTGCCCCTGGATGTTTTCGGGGTCCGTAGGTATATATAGGAGGAAGAAGTATGTCGGTGGACGCCCGAGTGGCCCACGAGACACGGGGGCGCGCCCTACAGGGGGGGGGCTCCTATCTTGTGGGGCCCTTGGAGCTTTCTTGACTTGCACTCCAGGCTCTCCGGATGAGATTTGTTCCAAAAATATCGCTCCCGAAGGTTTCATTCCGTTTGGACTCTGTTTGATATTCCTTTTCTTCGAAATACTGAAATAGGCAAAAAATAGCAATATGGGTTGGGCCTCCGATTAGTATGTTAGTCCCAAAAATGATATAAATATGTAGAATAAAGCCCATAAGCATCCAAAACAAGTAATATAATAGCATGGAACAATCAAAAATTATAGATACGTTGGAGACGTATCAAGCATCCCCAAGCTTAATTCCTGCTCGTCCTTGAGTAGGTAAATGATAAAAAGAGAATTTTTGATGTGGAATGCTACCTAGCATAATTCATAATGTAATTTTCTTTCATTGTGGCATGAATGTTCAGATCCAATTAATACAAAATAAAAGTTCATATTGATATAAGAAATAGTAATACTTCAAGCATACCAAGCAAGTAATCATGTCTTCTCAAAATAGCATGGCCAGAAGAAAGTTATCCCTACAAAATCATATAGTCTGGCTAAGCTCTATCTTCATCACACAAAGTATTTAATCATGCACAATCCTAATGACGAGCGAAGCAATTGTTTCATACTTTAATAATCTCAAACTCTTTCAACTTTCACGCAATACATGAGCGTGAGCCATGGACATAGCACTATATGTGGAATAGAACGGTGGTTGTGGAGAAGACAAAAGGAAGGAGAAGATAGTCTCACATCAACTAGGCGTATCAACGGGCTATGGAGATGCCCATTAATAGATATCAATGTGAGTGAGTAGGGATTGCCATGCAACGGATGCACTAGAGTTATAAATATATGAAAGCTCAACAAAAGAAAACTAGTGGGGTGCATCCAACTTGCTTGCTCACGAAGACCTAGGGCATTTTGAGGAAGCCCATCATTGGAATATACAAGCCAAGTTATATAATGAAAAATTCCCACTAATAAATGAAAGTGACAACATATGAGACTCTCTATCATGAAGATCATGGTGCTATTTTGAAGCACAAGTGTGGAAAATGAGATAGTAGCATTGTCCCTTCTCTCTTTTTCTCTCATTCTTTTTTTTCTTTTCTTTTTTCTTTTTTTTCTTTTTGGCCTTCTCTTTTTTTTGGCCTCTCCCTTTTTTTCTTTTTTTTCTTTTTGCAAAGTCCGAAGTCTCATCCTGACTTGTGGGGGAATCATAGTCTTCATCATCCTTTCCTCACTGGGACAATGCTCTAATAATAAAGATCATCACACTTTTATGGATTTACAACTCAAAGCTAGAACAAGATATGACTCTAAGTGAATGCCTCCGGCTGTATACCGGGATATGCAATGAATCAAGAGCGACATGTATGAACATTATGATGGTGGCTTTGCCACAAATACGATGTCAACTACATGATCATGCAAAGAGCAATATGACAAAAGTAATGTGTGTCATATGAACGGAACAGCGGAAAGTTGCATGGCAATATATCTCGGAATGGTGATGGAAATGCCATAATAGGTAGGTATGGTGGCTGTTTTGAGGAAGGAGTATGGTGGGTGTATGGTACCGGCGAAAGTTGCACGATACAAGAGAGGCTAGCAATAATGGAGGGGTGAAAGGAGTGCGTATAATCCATGGACTCAACATTAATCAAAAGAACTGATATACTTGTTGTAAAAATTTAGAAGTCATCAAAACCAAAGCACTACACGCATGCTCCTAGGGGGATATATTGGTACGAAAAGACCATCGCTCGTCCCCGACTGCCACTCATAAGGAAGACAATCAATAAATAAAATTGTGCTCCAACTTCATCACAAAGCGGTTCACCATACGTGCATGCTACGGGAATCACAAACTTCAACACAAGCATTCTTTAAATCCATAATCACCCAACTAGCATGACTTTAATATTACTACCTCCATATCTCAAAACAATTATCAAGCATCAAATTGATCATAGCATCCAATTCACTATCTATGATAGTTTTTATTATACCCAACTTGGATGCTCATCATTCTAGGACCAAATTAAAACCATAGAAAATACCATGCTGTTCTAAGAGACTCTCAAAATAATATAAGTGAAGCGTGAGAGACTAGCAATTTCTATAAAATTAATCCACCACCATGCTCTAAAAGATATAAGTGAAGCACTAGAGCAAAAACTATCAAGCTCAAAAGATATAAGTGAAGCACATAGAGTATTCTAGCAAATTCTAATCAAATAGGATTCTCCAAAAAGGCGTGTTACAGCAAGGATGATTGTGGTAAACTAACAAGCAAAGACCAATATAATACACAACGCTCCAAGCAAAACACATATCATGTAGCAAATAAAAATATAGCTCCAAGTAAAGTTACCAATGAATGAAGACGAAAGAGGGGATGCCTTCCCGGGGCATCCCCAAGCTTAGGCTTTTGGCTATTCTTGAATATCTTGGGGTGCCATAAGCATCCCCAAGCTTAGGCTCTTGCCACTCTTTATTCCATAGTCCATAAAAGCTTTACCCAAAACTTGAAAACTTCACAACACAAAACTCAACAGGAAATCTTATAAGCTCCGTTAGTGAAAGAGAACAAAACCACCACATAATGTACTGAAACGGACTCATTCTTTATTTATTTTGGTGTTAAACCTACTGCATTCCAACTTCCTTATGGTTTATAAACTAATTTATTAGCCATAGATGCATTGAAATAAGCAAACAACACACGAAAAACAGAATCTGTCAAAAACAGAACAGTCTGTAGCAATCTGTAACTAACACAAACTTCTGGAACTCTAAAAATCCTACCAAAATAGGACGTACTGGAAAATTTGTTTATTAATCATCAGAAAAAAGAATAAATGCAAAAGCTCTTTTCTGTGATTTATTGATGTTTTTCTCGTGAGCGCAAAGTTTCTGTTTTTCAGCAGAATCAAATCAACCATCATCATAGTTTATCCTATAGGTTCTACTTGGCACAAACACTAAACAAAAGATAAAAACACATCTAAACATAAAGTAGAAACAAAATTTAACACTAAACAGGAACAAAAACAAATAACATAAAGAAAATTGGGTTGCCTCCCAACTAGCGCTATCGTTTAACGCCCCTAGCTAGGCATAAAAGCAAGGATAGATCTAACGAGTGCCATCTTTGGCACTTGATTCATAAGTAGCACGCATGATAGATTCATAAGGTAATTTGACTTTCTTTCTTGGAAAGTGCTCCATGCCTTTATTTAAAGGAAATTGGAATCTAATGTTCCCTTCCATCATATCAATAATCGCACCAATCGTTCTAAGGGAAGGTCTACCAAGAATAATAGGGCAAGAAAGATTGCAATCTATATCAAGAACGATAAAATCTACGGGTACCAAATTTCTATTAGCAACAATAAGAACATCATTGATCCTTCCTATAGGCTTTTTAATGGTGGAATCCGCAAGGTGCAAATTTAAAGAGCAATCATCAAGATCATGGAAATCTAGAATATCACATAAAGTTTTCGGAATTGTGGAAATACTAGCACCCAAATCACACAAAGCAAAACACTCAAAATCGTTAATTCTAATATTTATAGTAGGTTCCCACTCATCATTAAGTTTTATAGGTATAAAAACTTCCAAATTAAGTTTTTCATCATAACATTGTATCAAGGCGTCAACAATATGTTTGGTAAAAGCTTTGTTTTGACTATAAGCATGAGGATAATTAACAACGGATTGCAACAAGGAAATACAACATTTTAAAGAGCAATTATCATAATCAAATTCCTTGAAATCCGAGATAGTAGGTTCAACATTATTAGGAGTTGAGGATTCTCCAATCTCTCTTTTACCAAATTTAGCATTAAGATCTAAAGACTCCGAATTTTTGGGACGCCTTCTAGGCAAAGTTGATTCATCATCAGTCCCATAATCATCAAAATTCATGTTGCAAAACATAGATCTAATAGGAGACGCATCAATAACCTTAAGATCCTCATCATTATTTTCATGTAGATTAGAAGAACACGCTTTTATAAAGCTTTCTTTTTTAGCACACAATCTAGCGGTTCTTTCCTTGCACTCGTCAATGGAGATTCTCATTACTTTTAGAGACTCATTGATATCATGCTTAGGAGAAGAGGATCCAAGTTTAAGATAATTAACATCAAGCGAAAGTCTATCAATGTTCCTAGCCAAATCGCCAACTTTGAGAATTTTTTCTTCAAGCAAAGCATTAAAACTCTTTTGAGAAATCATAAATTCTTTCACACTATTCTCAAAATAAGAGGGCATCTTATTAAAATTACCATAAGAATTATTGTAGGAATTTCCATAAACGTGCCTCCCGAGGTCGAATCTAAGAGATTTCTAGAAGCAAAGTTCAAACCGGCATAAATTTTTTGTATGATCATCCATAAATTCAAACCATGAGTAGGGCAATTGCGAAGCATCAATTTCATTCTTTCCCAAGATTGGGCAACATGCTCATGATCAAGTTGTTTAAAATTCATAATATCGTTCCTAAGAGTGATGATCTTAGCGGGAGGAAAATACTTAGAGATAAAAGCATCTTTGCACTTGTTCCAAGAATCAATACTATTTTTAGGCAAAGACGAAAACCAAACTTTAGCACGATCTCTAAGTGAAAATAGAAATAACTTCAATTTGACAATATTGTTATTCGTATCTTTCTTCTTTTGCATGTCACACAAATCAACACAATTGTTTAGATGAGTAGCGGCATCTTCACTAGGAAGGCCGGCGAATTGATCTTTCATAACAAGATTCAGCAAGGCAGTATTGATTTCACAAGACTCAACATCATTAATAGGAGCAATCGGAGTACTAAGGAAATCATTATTATTGGTATTCGAGAAATCACACAACTTGGTATTATCTTGTGCCATGGCAACAAGTAATCCAACACATAAGCAAACAGAAAATGGCAAACAGAAAAAGGCGAGCGAAAAGAGAGGATGAGATTGGGAAAGAGAGGGCGAATAAAACGGCAAGGGTGAAGTGGGGGAGAGGAAAACGAGAGGCAAATGGCAAATAATGTAAATGTGAGGGAGATGAGTTTGTGATGGGTACTTGGTATGTCTAGAGTTGAGTGAAGACCTCCCCGGCAACGGTGCCAGAAATCCTTCTTGCTACGTCTTGAGCTAGCGTTGGTTTTCCCCGAAGAGGAGAGGGTGATGCAGTAAGTGTAGCGTAAGTATTTCCCTCATTTTTTGAGAACCAAGGTATCAATCCAGTAGGAGGCTCCTCAAAAGTCCCACGCACCTACACAAACAAACTGAGAACTCGCAACCAATGCAATAAAGGGGTTGTCAATCCCTTCACGGGCACTTGCAAAAGTGAGATCTGATAAAGATAGTATGATAAGATAAATATATTTTTGGTATTTTATAATATAGATGCAAGAAAAGTAAAGATGCAAATAAAAGTAGATTGAAAGCAAATATGATAAGAGATAGACCCGGGGGCCATAGGTTTCACTAGAGGCTTCTCTCGAGAGCATAAGTATTATGGTGGGTGAACAAATTACTGTTAAGCAATTGATAGAAAAGCGAATAATTATGACGTTATCTAGGCATGATCATGTATATAGGCATCACATCCAAAACAAGTAGACCGACTCCTGCCTGCATCTACTACTATTACTCCACACATCGACCGCTATCCAGCATGCATCTAGAGTATTAAGTTCATAAGAACGGAGTAACGCATTAAGCAAGATGATATGATGTAGAGGGATAAACTCATGCAATATGATATAAACCCCATCTTGTTATCCTCGATGGCAACTATACAATACGTGTCTTGCAACCCTTTCTGTCACTGGGTAAGAACACCGCAAGATTGAACCCAAAGCTAAGCACTTCTCCCATGGCAAGAAAGATCAATCTAGTAGGCCAAACCAAACCAATAATTCGAAGAGACTTGCAAAGATAACTCAATCATACATAAAAGAATTCAGAGAAGATTCAATTAAATAACCATAGATAAATCTGATCATAAACTCACAATTCATCAGATCTTGACAAACACACCGCAAAAAGAGATTACATTGAATATATCTCCACAAGAGAGGGGGAGAACATTGTATTGAGATCCAAAACGAGAGAAGAAGCCATCTAGCTAATAACTATGGACCCATAGGTCTGTGGTAAACTACTCACAACTCATAGGAGGGGCAAGGATGTTGATGTAGAGGCCCTCCATGGTTGATTCCCCCTCTGGCAGAGTGCCGGCGAAGGCTCCAAGATGGGATCTCGCGGATACAGAAGGTTACGGTGGTGGAAATTGTGTTTCGTGGTGCCCCTGGATGTTTTCGGGGTCCGTAGGTATATATAGGAGGAATAAGTACGTCGGTGGACACCCGAGGGGCCCATGAGACAGGGGGGCGCGCCCTCCTATCTCGTGGGGCCCTCGGAGCTTTCTTGACTTGCACTCCAGGCTCTCCGGATCAGATTTGTTCCAAAAATATCGCTCCCGAAGGTTTCATTCCGTTTGGACTCCGTTTGATATTCCTTTTCTTCGAAATACTGAAATAGGCAAAAAAACCCAGCAATATGGGTTGGGCCTCCGGTTAGTAGGTTAGTCCCAAAAATGATATAAATATGTAGAATAAAGCCCATAAACATCCAAAACAAGTAATATAATAGCATGGAACAATCAAAAATTATAGATACGTTGGAGACGTATCGGCGAGTTTTAGATGGGCTATATGCGAACATGCCATTAACAGGCTTTTCATGGGCCGGCCCGCCACCTTTTGACCAAGTCAAACAAGCCGACCTTTTCACAGGAATGGACCTTTGTTGGGTCGTGCCATGTGTCGACGTATCATAGGTGACTTCGGTCCAATGTGTGGATGACATCTGTCCCAATAGTGAGCCGACATGTGTTTCCTCCAGCCAATGATGATTTTACACGTGGAAAATCCCCATTGGTCGGCACTGTTAATGGGTTATCGAATCCAAAACCAGACCCGATAGCTTAACAGTGTTCCGTTACGGTGGATGCCATGTGTCAGTCACCCTTGACGAAAGCACTTCTATGACACACTATTTATCGTCATGGAAGTGGACACTTTCATGATGATAATTTTGGTAATGTCATGGAACACTTCTACGACAGCACATGTATGACTATCTTGATTCTGTCATAAAATCATCATGGATGTACATGCATGACAGAAACCTTGACCTACTGTGACAAATACGTATCATCACGGAAGTGTATTTTTTTGTAGTGCTAGGGGTGTTGCTGGTGCAAAATTCAAAAGAGGTGGTAAGTAGTGAGCAGACAAACCCTATGGCCATTGTTAACATAACTTTAGGTGAGATCGATGAAACACAGTTCCTGGAGGGCTTCAACTACATGTTTAGTTGGAATTGGCAGTGGAGGTGTAAGAAACATGGAGACAAGGCTTATTTGATGAGATTCCCCAGTAAGAGCAGACTTGCAAAACTTCACAAATTTGGAAACTTCAACTTTTGGGGACCAATGTTGTGACCAATGTTGACAGTTGGACCTATGACACTCAAGCTATTGGTAAATTATACATAGTGTGGGTGTAGTTTGGAAAAGTGCCTGAATGCTTCAGGCACTTTTTTGGGATGTGTGAGGTGGCTGCTACTGTGGGTCCTGTATTGGAGATTGATATGACCACTATTCTGGAAGAAAAAATCAGAGCTAAGGTGAGAGTCAGATATTATGAAAAAAATTCCCCAATCACACTGAGGTGACTACCAAAGATCTGATGATCTATAGAGTCACTATGGAGCTTGAGGAGGTGATAGAACAGGGCTGGTATGAAGAAAAAAGAAAGTTTGGAGCCATGGATACTGGACCAGACATAAAAGAAGTGGGTGGAGAGAAAAAATTAAAATAGGAGATATGGAATCAGAGGGGAGTAAGGAGAAAATATCTCCTGGGCAGTGTGGGGCTTAAACAATTTGAGGATATGAAGCAAAAAAATGAAGAGATCTTGAAGATGCAGAAAGATTATCTCATGGAGGTGGGTCTGAGGAAGAAAGTTGAGGCTGAGTTAGAAAAAGCAATGAAGAAATTTCAAGAAGTGGAGGAGAACAGATGCAGGCATGAGGCATGGAGAGCAGTGGAGGAAAAAAATGCCACTTGGGAAGTAGAGAAGAAGAAATTGCTAGAAAGGATTCAAGGTCAACAGGAGCTTATCAACAAATGCATGGAGAAAATTGATGCATGGGAAGAAAAAGAGTTATATGGAGAAGACTTGGGAGAAAAGAATGAGCTAGAGTCTAAAATCCCTCAGGACCACACACCTGAAGATGCTTATACAGAACCTGTGGATTATTTAGCTAGCCAAGACTCGGTGGAATCCCTTGGCACAAAATTGGGAATGCATAAGAAGGAGGAAGGAGAAAAGGACAAGGATAAAGATGGTCCTACTAGAAGAAATGATAGAAACCTGGACAAGAAGGATGCAAAAATTGAAGATCTGGCCAAGGAAAGGGCAGCTGAAAAAGACAATTATAGTAAGGACACTACCCTTTCTAATGAATTTTTTTCCTTATATGATATGGCAAGTAAAGTGGGGATTGATTTGGGATGTGCTCTGGATATGGTTACACAAAACATAGACCTGATCTCTAATATGGAGCAGGCTAGAAGAGATATATATCTTCAAAGTTTAATTAACAAGAATAGGGAGGTGGAGAAGGATGGCTCTCCAAGTCTCATTGACATTGGAGATGCTGAGTTAGAAGATTAATGTTCAAAAGGAGATAACTCTGATGCTGAAGTGGAACTAGAACATTATGACAAATTGAAAAAGATTTTCTCTACCAACAGAAAAATGAGAGGTGGAGTAACAGTCATTAGTGCTGCGAAAAAATCCATCTTGAGTGGGGGGAGGGGGCTAAGCTTAAAAAACAAAAAGAACAAGAAATGAGAGGCCTTTTTTGGAATGCTAGGTGAATAGGGCAGGATACTAAAAGGAACTTTATTAGAGATACCATACTGGAGAAACAACTAGATTTTGTTGGGCTTCAGGAAACTATTAAAGGTGATTTTACAAAGAACGAGTTGCATAACCTTTCTGGAGGAAGAAATTTCCTTTGGGAATGGATTGCCCCTAGAGGCAAATCTGGAGGAATTTTAGTAGGGATTAATAGTGATTATTTCGAGGTGTTACAGGTAGAAAAGGGGGTTTATTTTGTCAAAATACATCTGTTTGACAAGATAGCTAAATTTAGATGGAATTTAGTCATAGTTTATGGTGATGCTCAAAAAGATGGGAAGGCAGCCTTCCTGGCTAAACTCTCTAGATTTTATCAGGATAATCCACAACCCTGTGTGATTGGAGGTGATTTCAACCTAATTAGAAATAGCTTAGAAAAAACAAACCCGGGGGAGTGGATCGTCTTTAATGCAATTATAGAACATGCTGGTCTCAGGGATCTCCCTTTGAATGGGAGGATATATACGTGGGCAAATAATCTACCTGAGCCCACATATGAGAAATTGGATAGAATTTTGATCTGCCCATATTGGGAAGATAAATATCCCCTTACCATGGTAAATGCCATGGAAAGGGAAATGTTTGATCACACCCCTCTTCTGTTAGACACTTGAGATCATAAGAAAAGCCAACCTATTTTCAGATTTAAAAATGCATGGATGCTCATGGATGGTTTTAGGGAATTTGTGGAAAATATTGGAATATTAAATGTAGAGGCTCCAGCTTGGACATTTGGCAGAGCAAATTAAGAAATATTAGACAAAAAATCAAAGGGTGGATAATCAATGCTAATGTTGTTTATAGAAAAAGGAAAAAAGAACTACTTGGATTATTGGATGAGATAGATAAGAATGCTGAAATTAGAGGCCTTAGTGCCCAAGATAGAGAGATTCAAAAATCCTTGAGAAGAGAACTGAAAGATATTCTTAAAATGGAGGAAATCAAATGGTTGCAGAGATATAAAGATAGAGAGATTAAAGAGGGAGATACTAATACTACATATTACCATGCCAAGGTTAATGGGAGGAGAAGGAAGAACAGGATCACTACTCTAGAACATGAGGGTGAACCCATTGAGGGAGATGCTAAACTCATGGAACATGTAACTGATTACTACAAGAAATTATTTGGACAAGCTAAGAATTCCAGCATAAATTTGTACATTCAAAACCCTACTGGAATTTCCCCTCAGGAAGAGTTTGAACTGATTAAACCTTTTAGTATGGAAGAGATTAGAGAGGTAGTTTTCAACATGGAGAAAAACAAAAGTCCAGGTCCTGATGGATTTGTTGTAGACTTCTACCAACATTTTTGGGAGATGCTTAAAACAGACTTAAAAGCTATCCTGGATGATTTTCATAGTGGAAAATTTGATTTTGGCTAGGCTGAACTATGGGATTATCACTCTATTTCCAAAGGTCAAAGATGCTAGGGAAATACAAAAATTTAGACCTATTTGTCTCTTGAATGTCAGTTTCAAAATTATCATTAAGGTGTTAATGAACAGATTAAGTAAAGTAGTCAACCCAATTATTTCTCCAGTTCAAACTGCTTTTGTGAAAGGAAGATACATTATGGAGGGTGTTGTGATCCTACATGAGGCTCTAAACTCCATCCACACCAAAAAGCAGAGTGTTATGCTATTCAAAGTTGATTTTGAAAAAGCATATGATAAAATTAAATGGCCTTTTGTACATAATATGCCGAAACTTAAAAAATTCCCAGATAAATGGTGTGATTGGGTGATGCACACTATGAGGGGGGCATGTGGGTGTTAAAGTCAATGAGGATATATGTCCTTACTTCAAAACCTTCAAAGGGCTCAGACAGGGAGATTCCTTGTCCCCACTGCTCTTTGACCTAGCAGTAGATGCTCTTGCCATTATATTAGACAAAGCTAGAACCAAGGGCTTTATTAATGGAGTCCTTACTGATTACCATGAGAATGGGGTCAACATATTGCAATATGCTGATGACACCATTTTCTTGATTCAAGATGATGAAAATTCTGCTAGAAATTTTAAATTTATACTAACTGCTTTTGAGCAGATGTCCGGACTAATAATAAACTTTCATAAGGGTGAAATATTCTTGTTTGGGGAAGCTAGAGAGAAAAAAGATTTGTATCAGGAAATTTTCACTTGCATCCTGGGGGAACCCCCTCTGAAATATCTTGGTTTCCCTGAGTCCAATAAAAGAATCAGGAACAAAATGTGGAAACATGTAGCTGAGAAAATCAAGAAAAGATGTGCCTATTGGCAAGGTAGACTGCTTAATATAGCAGGTAGAGTTACTTTCGTGCAGTCTTGTTTGTCCAATATCCCTATATATATGATGTCCTTTTATCTTCTACCTGCTAGGGTTAGGAAAAAAGTGGATTTTTACAGAGCTAGGATGGTCTGGCAAGCTGAGGAAGATAAGAGAAAATATCATCTCGTAAACTGGAAAACCTACTGTCTTCCAAAACAACAAGGGGGGCTGGGGATTACAAACCTTGAAATGTTTAACATTGCTTTATTAGCTAAATGGTTGTGGAAATTAGAGAATGATGAGGGTTTCTGGCAGGGGATTATTAATAAGAAATATGTTGGGAACAAATGTCTCTCTAGGATTGGACATAAAAATGGACACTCCCAGTTTTGGTCCAACATCTTGAAAGTTAAAAAATACTTCTATCCACATGTTAAGAAAAAGTTGGGAGATGGGAAAAATACTAGGTTTTGGGAAGACTAGTGGGTGGGAGATAAACCACTTCAAGAGTCTTATCCCTCTCTATTCTTCATTAGTAATGACCATGCAATTTCAGTTAGGGAAGCTATTGATAAAGGTTGGGGTGATTTCACTTTCTGGAGATCGCTCTTTAGAGACACTGAACAACTTTGGAATAGTATGAGAGGGAGAGAGATGTGAAGAAGTCGTGATGTAGGGGGGGTGATAAACCTATGTGGATGCTGACTACAGACATAAAATTATCTATCAAATCATTGTATAGACATCTGATTAAGACTAATGTGGAATTACCCAAGAAAGTTCTATGGAAAACTAAAGTACCTGCCAAAGTTAAGTTCTTTCTGTGGCTTCTTGCCAGAAAAAGTGTCCTTACTAGAGATAACATATTAAGGAGAGGCTGGAAGGGATATAAACATTGTGTGTTGTTGATACGTCTCCAATGTATCTATAATTTTTGATTGTTCCATGCTATTATATTACCCGTTTTGGATGTTTATGGGCTTTACTTTACACATTTATATCATTTTTGGGACTAACCTGCTAACCGGAGGCCCAGCATGTATTGCTGTTTTTTTTGCCTATTTCAGTGTTTCAAAGAAAAGGAATATCAAACGGGGTCCAAACGGAATGAAACCTTCGGGAGCATGATTTTTGGAATGAACATGATCCAGAGGACTTGGAGTGCAAGTCAAGAAGCAGCCGAGGCGGCCATGAGGGTGGAGCCCCCCCCCTACTGGGCGCGCACCCCTATCTTTTGGGCCCCTTGGGCGTCCACCGACCTACTTCTTCCTCCTATATATACCCACGTACCCCGAGAACATCAAAGGCGACCACGAAAAACTATTTCCACCACCGTAATCTTCTGTATCTGCGAGATCCCATCTTGGAGCCTTTGTCGGTGCTCCGCCGGAGGGGGAATCGATCATGGAGGGCCTCTACATCATCTCCAAGGCCTCTCCGATGAGTTGTGAGTAGTTTACCACAGACCTTCGGGCCCATAGTTATTAGCTAGATGGCTTCTTCTCTCTTTTTGGATTTCAATACCATGTTCTCCTTGATCTTCTTGGAGATCTATTCGATGTAACTCCTTTTGTGGTGTGCTTGTCGAGATCCGATGAATTGTGGGTTTATGATCAAGTTTATCTATGAGAAATATTTTAATCTCCTCTGCATTCTTTTATTTGTGATTAAGTTATCTTTGCAAGTCTCTTCGAATTATTAGTTTGGTTTGGCCTACTAGATTGATCTTTCTTGCAATGGGAGAAGTGCTTAGCTTTGGGTTCAATCTTGCGGTGTCCTTTCCTAGTGACAGCAGGAGCAGCAAGGCACGTATTGTATTGTTGCCATCGAGGATAAAAAGATGGGGTTTATATCATATTGCATGAGTTTATCCCTCTACATCATGTCATCTTTCTTAATGTGTTACTCCGTTCTTTATGAACTTAATACTCTAGATGCATGCTAGATAGCGGTCAATGTGTGGAGTAATAGTAGTAGATGTAGGCAGGAGTCGGTCTACTTGTCACGGACGTGATGCCTATATACATGATCATGCCTAGATAATCTCATAATTATTCGCTTTTCTATCAATTGCTCGACAGTAATTTGTTCACCCACCGTAATACTTGTGCTATCTTGAGAGAAGCCACTAGTGAAACCTATGCGCCCCGGGTCTATCTTTTATCATATAAGCTTTCAATCTACTTTTATTTGCATCTTTACTTTTCCAATCTATATTATAAAATACCAAAAATATATTTATCTTATCATACTATCTCTATTAGATCTCACTTTCGCAAGTAGCTGTGAAGGGATTGACAACCCCTTTATTGCGTTGGTTGCAAGTTCTTTGTTTCTTTGTGTAGGTGCATGTGACTTTTGAGGATCATCCTACTGGATTGATACCTTGGTTCTCAAAAACTGAGAGAAATACTTACGCTACTATTGCTGCATCACCCTTTCCTCTTCAAGGAAAACCAACGCAAGCTCAAGACGTAGCAAGAAGGATTTCTGGCGCCGTTGCCGGGGAGGTCTTCACTCAAGTCAAGACATACCAAGTACCCATGACAAACTCATCTCCCTCACATTTACATTATTTACCATTTGCCTCTTGTTTTCCTCTCCCCCACTTCACCCTTGCCGTTTTATTCGCCCTCTCTTTCCCAATCTCCTCTCTCTTTCGTTTGCCTTTTTGTTTGCATGTGTGTTGGATTACTTATCGTGATGGTGCAAGATAATACCAAATTGTGTGATTTCTCCAATACCAATAATAATGATTTCCTTAGTACTCCGATTTCTCCTCTTAATGATGTTGTGTCTTGTGAAATTAATACTGCTTTGCTGAATCTTGTTATGAAAGATCAATTCGCCGACCTTCCTAGTGAAGATGCCGCTACCCTTCTTAACAACTTTGTTGATTTGTGTGAGATACAAAAGAAGAAAGATACGGATAATGATATTGTTAGATTGAAGTTATTTCCGTTTTCACTTCGAGATTGTGCTAAAGTTTGGTTTTCGTCTTTGCCTAAAAATAGTATTGATTCATGGAACAAGTGCAAAGATGTTTTTATCTCTAAGTATTTTCCTCCCTCTAATATCATCACTCTTAGGAACGATATTATGAATTTTAAACAACTTGATCATGAGCATGTTTCCCAATCTTGGGAAAGAATGAAATTGATGATTCGCAATTGCCCCACTCATGGTTTGAATTTATGGATCATCATACAAATTTTTTATGCCGGATTAAATTTTGTTTCTAGAAATCTTTTAGATTCGGCCGCGGGAGGCACGTTTATGGAAATCACCTTAGGAGAAGATACAAAACTCCTTGATAATATTATGGCTAATTATTCTCAATGGCACACCTAAAGATCTACTAGTAAAAAAATGCATGCTATAGAAGAAATTAATGTTTTGAGTGGAAAGATGGATGAACTTATGAAATTGTTTGCTACTAAGAGTGCTCCTATTGATCCCAATGATATGCCTTTATCTACTTTGATTGAGAATAATAATGAATCCATGGATGTGAAATTTTTTGGTAGGAATAGTTTTGGAAACAATGCTTATAGAGGAAACTTTAATCCTAGATCGTTCCCTAGTAATTGCTCTAATAATTATGGAAATTCCTACAATAATTCTTATGGTAATTTTAATAAGATGCCCTCTGATTTTGAGAATAGTGTGAAAGAATTTATGATCTCTCAAAAGAATTTCAATACCTTGCTTGAAGAAAAATTGCTCAAAGTTGATGATTTGGCTAGGAACGTTGATAGACTCTCGCTTGATGTTGATTCTTTGAAACTTAGATCTACTCCTCCTAAGCATGATATCAATGAGTCTCTCAAAGCTATGAGAGTGTCCATTGATGAGTGCAAAGAAAGAACCGCAAATTGCATGCTAAGAAAGATTGCTTTGTAAAGCGTGTTCTTCTAGTTTCCATGAAAATAATGATGAAGATCTTAAAGTTATTGATGTGTCCCCTATTAGATCTTTGTTTTGCAATATGAATCTTAATAATGATGGGACTGGAGATGAGTCAACTTTAGTTAAAAGGCGTCCCAATGATTCGGAGTTTTTAGATCTTGATGCTAAATTTGGTAAAAGTGGGATTGGAGAGGTCAAGACTTTAAATAGCATTGAACCCACTATCTTGGATTTCAAGGAATTTAATTATGATAATTGTTCTTTAGAAGGTTGTATTTCCTTGTTGCAATCCGTTGTGAATTCTCCTCATGCTTATAGTCAAAATAAAGCGTTTACTAAACATATTGTTGATGCCTTGATGCAATCTTTGATGAAAAACTTAATTTGGAAGTTTCTATACCTAGAAAACTTAATGATGAGTGGGAACCTACTAAAAGATTAAAATTAAAGATCATGAGTGTTATGCTTTATGTGATTTGGGTGCTAGTGTTTCCACGATTCCGAAAACTTTATGTGATATTCTAGGTTTCCATGATCTTGATGATTGCTCTTTAAATTTGCACCTTGCAGATTCCACCATTAAAAGCCAATAGGAAGGATCAATGATGTTCTTATTGTTGCAAATAGAAATTTGGTGCCCGTAGATTTTATCGTTCTTGATATAGATTGCAATCTTTCTTGCCCTATTATTCTTGGTAGACCTTTCCTTAGAACGATTGGTGCGATTTTTGATATGAAGGAAGGGAATATTAGATTCCAATTTCCATTAAGGAAAGGAATGGAGAATTTTCCAAGAAAGAAAGTTAAATTACCTTATGAATCTATCATGCGAGCTACTTATGAATTGAGTGCCAAAGATGGCACTACTTAGATCTATCCTCGCTTTTATGCCTAGCTAGGGGCGTTAAACGATAGCGCTAGTTGGGAGGCAACCCAATTTTATTTGTGTTTTCTGTCTTTGTTTCTGTTTAGTAATAAATTTTGCATCTACCTTCTGTTTAGATGTGTTTTTATGTTTTAGTTAGTGTTTGTGCCAAGTAGAACCTATAGGATAACCTATGGTGATAGTTAATTTGACTCTGCTGAAAAACAGAAACTTTGCATGCACGAAAATAATTTTAGTAATTCACAGAAACATGATTTTGCATTGATTCGTTTTGCTGTAGATCAATATACAAATTTCCCAGGACTTCCTATTTTGGTAGGAAATTTAGAGTTCCAGAAGTATTCGAGGGTTACAGATTGCTACAGACTGTTCTGTTTTTGACAGATTCTGTTTTTCGTGTGTTCTTTGCTTATTTTGATGCATCTATGGCTAGTATTAAGTGGTATGAACCATAGAGAACTTGAAATACAGTAGGTTTAACAACAATATAAATAAAGAATGAGTTAATTACAGTACCTTATGTGGTGGTTTTGCTCTCTTTCACTAACGGAGCTTATGAGATTTCCTGTTGAGTTTTGTGCTGTGAAGTTTTCAAGTTTTGGGTAAAGATTTGATGGGATATGGAATAAGGAGTGGCAAGAGCCTAATCTTGGGGATTCCCATGTCACCCCAAGATATTCAAGAATATCCAAAAGCCTAAGCTTGGGGATGCCCCCGGTAGGCATCCCCTCTTTCGTCTTCGTTTATCGGTAACTTTACTTGGAGCTATATTTTATTCGCCACATGATATGTGTTTTGCTTGGAGTGTCTTGTATGATATTAGTCTTTGCTTTTTAGTTTACCACAATCATCCTTGTTTTACACACCTTTTGGGAGAAGCCCACTTGATTGGAATTTATTAGGATACTAAATGTGCTTCACTTATATCTTTTGAGCTAGATAGTTTTTGCTCTAGTGCTTCACTTATATCTTTTAGAGCACGGCGGTGGATTAATTTTGTAGAAATTGTTAGTCTCTCATGCTTCACTCATATTATTTTTAGAGTCTCTTAGAACAGCATGGTATTTTCTATTGTTATAAAATTGGTCCTAGAATGGTGGGCATTCAAGTTGGGTATAATAAAAACTATCATAGGAAGTGAATTGGATGCTATGATCAATTTGATACTTGATAATTGTTTTGAGATATGGAGGTAGTGATATTAGAGTCATGCTAGTTGGGTGATTATGAATTTAAAGAATTCTTGTGTTGAAGTTAGCAAGTCCCGTAGCATGCACGTATGGTTAAAGTTGTATAACAAATTTGAAACATGAGGTGTTCTTAGATTGTGCATCCTTATGAGTGGCGGTCGGGGATGAGCGATGGTCTTTTCCTACCAATCTATCCCCCTAGGAGCATGCGCGTAGTGCTTGGTTTTTTATGACTTGTAGATTTTTGCAATAAGTATATGAGTTCTTTTGACTAATGTTGAATCCATGGATTATACACACTCTCACCCTTCCATTATTGCTAGCCTCTTCGGTACCGTGCATTGCCCTTTCTCACCTTGAGAGTTGGTGCAAACTTCACTGGTGCATCCAAACCCCGTGATACGATAAGCTCTATCACACATAAACCTCCTTATATCTTCCTCAAAACAGCCACCATACCTACCTATTATGGCATTTCCATAGCCATTCCAAGATAAATTGCCATGCAACTTTCCCCCATTCCGTTTATCATCATGACACGCATTATTGTCATATTGATGTGCATGATCATGTAGTTGACATCGTATTTGTGGTAAATCCACCATGCATAATTTTTCATACATGTCACTCTTTATTCATTTCCCATCCCGGTACACCGCTGGAGGCATTCATATAGAGTCATATCATGTTCTAGTTTTGAGTTGTAATTCATGAGTTGTAAATAAATATAAGTGTGATGATCATCATTATTAGAGCATTGTCCCCAAAGGAAAAAATAAAAAAAGAAAGGCCAAAGAAAAAAGGAAAAAAAAAAGAAAGGCCAAAAGAAAAAAAGAATGGCCCAAAAAAGGAAAATAAAAAGGGGGCAATGTTACTATCTCTTTTTCCACACTTGTGCTTCAAAGTAGCACCATGTTCTTCATATAGCGAGTCTCATATGCTGTCACTTTCATATACTAGTGGGAATTTTTCATTATAGAACTTGGCTTGTATATTCCTACGATGGGCTTCCTCAAAATGCCCTAGGTCTTCGTGAGCAAGCAAGTTGGATGCACACCCACTAGTTTCTTTTGTTGAGCTTTCATACATTTATAGCTCTAGTGCATCTGTTGCATGGCAATCCCTACTCCTCATGTTGACATCAATTGATGGGCATCTCCATAGCCCATTGATAATCCTCGTCAATGTGAGACTTTCTCCTTTTTTGTCTTCTCCACACAATCCCCATCATCATATTCTATTCCACCCATAGTGCTATATCCATGGCTCGCGCTCATGTATTGCGTGAAAGTTGAAAAAGTTTGAGATTATTTAAGTATAAAACAATTGCTTGGCTTGTCATCAGGGGTGTATAATTTGGGAGCATTTTTGTGTGACAAAATGAAGCATAGCCTAACTATATGATTTTGTAGGGATGAACTTTCTTCAGCCATGTTATTTTGAGAAGACATGATTGCTTTGATTAGTATGCTTGAAGTATTACTATTTCTTATGTCAATATGAACTTTTATTTTGAATCATTTGGATCTGAACATTCATTCCACAATAAAGAAAATTACATTGAGAATTATGCTAGGTAGCATTCCACATCAAAAATTATGTTTTTATCATTTACCTACTCGAGGACGAGCAGGAATTAAGCTTGGGGATGCTTGATACGTCTCCGACGTATCTATAATTTTTGATTGTTCCATGCTATTATATTACCCGTTTTGGATGTTTATGGGCTTTACTTTACACATTTATATCATTTTTGGGACTAACCTACTAACCGGAGGCCCAGCCCGTATTGCTGTTTTTTTGCCTATTTCAGTGTTTCGAAGAAAAAGAATATCAAACAGAGTCCAAACGGAATGAAACCTTCGGGAGCGTGATTTTTGGAACAAACATGATCGAGAGGACTTGGAGTGCAAGTCAAGAAGCAGTCAAGGCGGCCACGAGGGTGGAGGGCGCGCCCCCCTACTGGGCGCGCGCCCCCTATCTCGTGTGCCCCCTCGGGCATCCACCGACCTACTTCTTCCTCCTATATATACCCATGTAGCCCGAGAACATCAAAGGCGACCACAAAAAACTATTTTAACCACTTTAACCTTCTGTATCACGAGATCCCATCTTGGAGCCTTCGCCGGCGCTCCGCCGGAGGGGGAATCGATCACGGAGGACCTCTACATCATTTCCAAGGCCTCTCCGATGAGTTGTGAGTAGTTTACCACAGACCTTCGGGTCCATAGTTATTAGATAGATGTCTTCTTCCCTCTTTTTGGATTTCAATACCATGTTCTCCTCGATCTTCTTGGAGATCTATTCGATGTAACTCTTTTTGCGGTGTTTTTGTCGAGATCCGATGAATTGTGAGTTTATGATCAAGTTTATCTATGATAAACATTTGAATCTCCTCTGAATTCTTTTATGTGTGATTAAGTTATCTCTGCAAGTCTCTTCGAATTATCGGTTTGGTTTTGCCTACTGGATTGTTCTTTCTTGCAATGGGAGAAGTGCTAGCTTTGGGTTCAATCTTGCAGTGTCCTTTCCCATTGACAGCAGGGGCAGCAAGGCACATATTGTATTGTTGCCATCGAGGATAAAAAGATGGGGTTTATATCGTATTGCATGAGTTTATCCCTCTACATCATGTCATCTTTCTTAATGCGTTACTCCGTTTTTTATGAACTTAATACTCTAGATGCATGCTGGATAGCGGTCGATGTGTGGAGTAATAATAGTAGATGCAGGCAGGAGTCGGTCTACTTGTCAAGGACGTGATGCCTATATACATGATCATGCCTAGATAATATCATAATTATTCGCTTTTCTATCAATTGCTCGATAGTAATTTGTTCACCCACCGTAATACTTATGTTATCTTGAGAGAAGCCACTAGTGAAACCTATGGCCCCCGGGTCTATCTTTTATCATATAAGCTTTCAATCTACTTTTATTTGCATCTTTAATTTTCCAATCTATATTATAAAATACAAAAATATATTTATCTTATCATACTATCTCTATCAGATCTCACTTTCGCAAGTGGCCATGAAGGGATTGACAACCCCTTTATTGCGTTGGTTGCGAGTTCTTTGTTTGTTTGTGTAGGTGCATGGGACTTTTGAGGAGCCTCCTACTGGATTTATACCTTGGTTCTCAAAAACTGAGGGAAATACTTACGCTACTATTGCTACATCACCCTTTCCTCTTCAAGGAAAACCAACACAAGCTCAAGACATAGCAGCTGTGTGGCAAAGATGAAACAATTGATCATCTATTTTTTTCATGCTCTGTAGCCAGAATATTTTGGGCTTTAGTTAGATGTGCTTTTGATCTAAAACAACCCCTAGAGATCTTAATGACTGCCTTGGGAATTGGCTAAAAAATTCCAGACAAATAACAAGAAGTTGATCTTGGTTGGCACCTCAACCCTTTTATGGGCAATCTGGAGGTGCCGAAATGATATTGTCTTTGATAGAAAAAAGATTTCTGACCCAGTGGGGATTTTGAAAATGATGTGTGGTTGGATTTCTGATTGGGCTATTTTGCAGAGAAAGGACCCAGAGGAAAGAATGTTGATGCCGGGAGCAAGACTCGTTGAGCAAGTAGCAAGTGATGTTTACAAGGCGAAACAAGGGTGGCGTTTTGGCATTCTTCGAATTCAGTAGTGAAGGAAGTCTCTCTTTTGGTGAATCGGCTCAGGATGTGGAAGCTTGGGTGGGCGGCTCAGCAAATCGTTTCTGTAGTAGTTGGAGTGTCTGCTTTTAAACAATGGCTACTGTCGGTGTCAAAACCGGCGGATCTTGGGTAGGGGGTCCCGAACTGTGCGTCTAAGGCTAATGGTAATAGGAGGCGGGGGACACAATGTTTACCCAGGTTCAGGCCCTCTCTATGGAGGTAATACCATACTTCCTGCTTGATTGATCTTGATGATATGACTATTACAAAAGTTGATCTACCACGAGATCGTAGAGGCTAAACCCTAGAAATTAGCCTATGGTTATGATTGTTGTTGCCCTACTTACTAAACCCTCCGGTTTATATAGACACCGGAGGGGGCTAGGGTTACAACAGAGTCGGTTACATAGAAGGAAATCTACATATCCGAATTGCCAAGCTTGCCTTCCACGCAAAGAAGAGTCGCACCCGGACATGGGACGAAGTCTTCAATCTTATATCTTCATAGTCCAACAGTCTGGCAGAAGTACATAGTCCGGCTGTCCGAGGACCCCCTAATCCAGGACTCCCTTAGTTGCCCCTGAACCAGGCATCAATGAAGAGGAGTCCGATGCTCAGATTGTCTTCGGCATTGCAAGGCGGGTTCCTTCTCCGAATACTCGAATGTAGATTTTGAACACATGAATCGTGTCCAGCTCTGCAAAACAAATTCCATGTACCGCCGTAGAGAGCACAATATTCCACAAATCTAATCTACTAACAACTTTTCATAGCGTGACATCATGCCGTGGCCTGGTTATTATACGAACCATTTTTCTCAACCTGCTGCTGCACGTCTTGCGAGGCGGTTTTATTGGCACGTCATGTCGAAGCAAAGATCGTGTTCCCCTTATCACGGGATTTTCATCAATACGGGCATGGGTAACCTAACCGTGTTGTCAGTATGACTCCTTGGTTTTAGGCAAGTTCCAAACGGCCACGCGGAGGATGCTTGATATTCACCCTCTTTATAAAGAGGTCAAGATCTGTTCTTTTCTTTACATGCCTGATCCTTCCCTTCTCTTACCTCGAGTTCCAACACCCAAGGTTCACTCTAAGTGCCCCGGACCTTCAACCATGTCCGGATCCAACCTTCAAGGGTGGTGGATGGCCTCCTCCATCACAGAGGAGGACATCTAGAAGCTTAGGGAGGCTAGGTATCTGACCGCCGAAATCCCTCACAGGCTACCTGCTCAAGGGCGGGTTATTCCCACTCCCGAACCGAACAAGAGTGTGGTATTCATTTCCCACTTCCTCTGAGGGCTAGGCTTTAGTCTTCATCCCTTCGTAAGAGGGCTCATGTTCTATTACGGGCTAGATTTTCATCCTTCACCTCTCCAGAATCCATCCTTCACCTCTCGTCATTTATCGTCGCGTGTGAGGCCTTTCTCCGCATTACCCCACACTTCGGCTTATGGCTCAAGACCTTTAATGTGAAGCCGAAGATAATTGACGGGCGACATGCAGAGTGCGGAGACACCATAATAAGCAAAGGTGCCGACGCCCCATGGACAAAGGGTTCCTTCCTGGAGACGTCCGATCTATGGAAACGGGAGTGGTTTTACATCACAACCCCCCGTGGTACAAAGCGAGCAGCTGCCCCAGCCTTCCGCTCTGCCCCTCCGCCTCAACTGGCATCATGGGTCAACAAAGGGCTGGACTTGGGGCCAGCTAATGATGTGCTGACATTGCAAAGCCGCATCCAAGATCTCCTCAATAGGGATATCAGTCTCGTCAAAGTAATTCAAGTAATGTTAGTTCGTCAGGTCCTACCATGACAACGTCGATCTCTCCGTATGTGGGAGTTTAACCCGGAAGGACCGCGAACCATTCAACACTTCTTCAGCATGACGCCAGAAGGAATGTATCATTTATTCTTCGGATCACGAATAAAGTGTCCGAAAACCACCGAGGATGCGGGTCTCAACTGCAACCGTCCAGGTACCCAAGTAAGTAACTCCGTGATCGAACATGCTGTCATTATGTTTGTTACAACATTACTCTGAAAACTATCCTCTACCAGGACTGGATAAGAAAGGCGGAGAGGATCAGGTGTTCGGCCCCTCTTCCCGAAGGCTCGCCGGATCCTGTACTAACTAGGATGCTGGCTCGCACACCGTATCAAGTGTCGTCAGGAGAAGACGAGGGGAGGAATAGGGAATCCAAAAGCGGGCTTCATATGTTACACATCCAAACCGGGGGAATTAGTGCCTCCGTTAAGGAGGATGATCGGGGAGGTGAATCTAGAATCCCCTCTCCCCACGGGAGGAAAAGGACCGCCCCTGAAGACTTGGAAACGAGGTTCCCAAATGAGGGAATAAAACTTCACCAGGGGGCCCTGCCCCGGAGGGTGTCCTTACCGCACAACGCCCATGAGGGGGCCAGGCGTCAACCGGGCCTTAAGTGAATGAAGGCACTTTAGTAAATATGTCATGCTTTATCCCTAAGAATAACAATCGAGACATATGTTTTGCAGTCCGGCTCATAGCCCTTCTCAACAATGTTCGTCTTCGGGGGATCTTCTTCCGAAGATGATGGAGAGCGAAACGCCTCCTCCTGCTTCCCTGCCTCATGAGGCGGACGACTCTGAGGTGTCGTCGCGGAGAATTTCCCCTGATCGGCAAAGGCCAAAAGGTAACTCTTCGGCCGCCTGAAGTCCGGAGTTCTCGGCCCCGAAGGAAACCAACAGAAGAAGTCCGGGATTGTCCAGTGTGTAGCCGGACACATTGATGGGTCTTCTGGAGCAAGCGACTATATCAGAGGCACATCGTACCTTAATGGGTACGGTGGTTGAGAGGATTTCATCCACAAAGAGTGGGTTGAATGAAGCTTTTACGAGCCTGGTAAGAGGCTTTGAGGTACTCAAAGTAATATGTATATTTTTGACTGTACCGCATACGCAAGGTGTGCTTTGTATAGATAGTAGCCCCTGAGACTCTGGTTGCCATCCAAATGCGGCGAGCAGAGGATCATAGTCTCAGGTAATGATAGCACTGCTTTTGTGCGCAGGCAGCTGCAGATCCGGCGGCTGACCGAACTGCTGAATTTGCCGAATTGAGGCAGCAACTTGACGTGGCAGATGCAGACATCATGCTTGTTAACAAGCGGCTTGACGAGGCACATGGTATGTATATTCGGGTGGTCAGAAAATTTTAAGAAGAGCATGATGCCAGTATTTATAGTATGCTTCGAATGCAGATGGAGCAGCCGCCGTGGAGACCCTTCGGGCCGAACTTGCCCAAGCCAATGAGCAAGCCAGGAGCAGTGATGCGGCCGCCCTGAAGGTGGCCGAAGAATTAAAAGCCGAACAGGCTGCATATCGCCAAAGTGAGGATAAAATAGCCAGCATGGCTATTGAGCTAAAAAATGCCGCCAGCCGATATGAGCTTCTCGAAAGGGAAAACCAAGCGAAAACGGCTGACCTGGAGAAGGCCTTGCAAGCAACATAGGAAACTCGCTCTGAAATCAGAGCGGCGCGGGAGGAGCTTTGGCAAGTTGGTGATATCGCGGCTGGAAATCCCTTTTTATTGTGAACGAAGTTCGTTGATCCGAAATATACCCCTCTTGATCAATTGTGGAGTTTTGCGGATGCATACTTGGATTTAGCAAAAAGTGCTGCTGATGCAATAGAGTATTTCAAGGATCGGAAAGATCATGAGGTGGAAAGATTGTTCTGGTTGCAGTGTAGTGCTCCAAAGCGTCCGCTGCTGTTGAATGAGCAAATGGCCGAGTGGGCCAAGCTCCATAGGTTGTCCAGACTCGCCATGAAGGTTGTCATGGATCATATGTGGCCGAAGGAACCGAGCCCAGGTAGTTATTTTGGTTTGGTGCAACGATTTCTTCGTGTTGTGCCGCATATCGATGCTGTCAAGAGGTCAGCGTGCATAGAGGGTGCGTGGATGGCTCTTGCTTGTGTCAAGACATATTGGGCGAAGATGGAGACCACCGAAATTGCAACCAAGGGTCCGCCTGGGGGCCAGTACTCGCCCGAGCACTATTTTTAAGAAGTCCTAGAAGGTGCCCATTCAATAGAGGCTCGGTGCTCCAAGAATACCATGTTCCAGTGACAAGTTCTTGATTGTAAAAACAATGCTATTTTGATTATAAAGGCTATATTTATACTTTTGCCCGTAAAGTATTGTAGTGCCTCCTGTGCGGCCATTTATGCATGTATATATATAACCTGAAAGTTTGCAGTCGTCGGCTTTAGTCCCCACGCATATAATGCGGGGGTGTTTGCAAAGCACGTAATCACACTTGATCCAACGTCTTGGTCCGTTAAGGAGGTGATAGCACGGCGAACAAGGCAATCGAACTATATAGCTTTAACACTTTCACTTAGCCATAGGAGTTTGACGGTGGGGCTACTATATAGCCCCTAGTACATCCGCGTTCACCCGAATACGGTGCGCGTACATACGTGACCGGGAAACCGGTCCTTCGTTAATGCGGAGGAATCACGAAGATTCCGCTGAGTCATTGAGTGGTTGACCAGTCTCTCGCTTTATCATGGCAGTCAGTTTTCGGCGTTCTCTACTGAGGTGCTCATCTGGATGAACTAGGGCACAATCGCAGTAGTTGTCCCGGTGCCACCTTAGCCGATAGAGCGGAACGTAAGGTAGCAAAACACGGGAGCCAGGAAAACGCAACTATTGACCAAAGACATGATTCGGAGCCGATGCATATAAGGCCAAACTCGCGACGCCGAACACTCCCTAAGGTATTCGGACTTTACAACATATACTGGGCTGAGTACCGCCCACGATAATGAGCCTTGAATTTCCAGGTATGTGCATTAATCTGGCGTGATGAAAAACCTTGCCAATAACGCCAGTATCCCTCTCGGTTGTTTTGAGTACCTGGAGAGTGTGAAGCAACAAGAGACAATAAAAAAGGTTTACACATGGTCTTAATCTAAAAAGAAACCTTTGACCGGGGCCCTGCTGCATGTCTGCGCCTTTGTCTCCGTTGTGTCGTATCCTGGAAGGGTGTAGCACGATGATCATCTGTAAACAAAAGAACCCAAGTGAAAGAATCTGGTGTGATCGTGCGAAAAGTTGGTTATTCTTAATGAACCATGAGAATTAAATCTATTATGTATTAATAGGGTCGAGACGAACTGTGGACCCTTTTACATGCGGGCAGCCCCTAGCACCACATATGGGAGCATATCCATCGACCAAGCTCAGGTTTATCTGGGCTGCTACAACTAGTGGTGCGCCGGACATGTCTAGCCGTGTCCGTGGTCTTGACGACTGATCATTTATTCGGGTTGGGCAGGCCGTTCAGTGCTTCGGCTGCTAGAGCCGCCACATATTCTTCCGCATGCAAGGAACACTCTATATTTCCGCTGATTGTGATGACACCACGTGGATCGGGCATCTTAAGTTTAAGATAAGCGTAGTGCGGGACTACATTGAAACGGGCGAAGGTGTTTTGTCCGAGCAATGCGTAATAGCCGCTTCGGAATGGAGCGATGTCGAAGATTAGTTCTTTGCTTCGAAAGTTGTCGGGAGAACCGAATACAACCTCTAATGTTAGAGAGCCCGTATAGCGGGCCTCTACGCCTGGCATTACCCCTTTAAAGGTAGTACTGCTTTGGCTAATTCTTGACGGGTCTATCCCATTTTGCGGACAGTGTCCTGATATATCAGATTAAGACTACTGTCGTCGTCCATGAGGACGCGGGTGAGATGGTATCTGTCAATTATTGGGTCGAGCACCAAGGCAGCCGAACCTCCATGCCGAATACTAGTCGGATGATCCCTGCGATCAAAAGTGATTGGGCAGGCTGACCATGGGTTGAATTTGGGGGTGACGGCTTGTACAACGTATACGTCTCGGAGTGCGCGTTTGCGCTTCCTCTTTAGTATGTGGGTTGCGTAAATCATGTTCACTGTTTTGACCTCTGGTGGAAATTTTTCTGTCCCCCAGTGTTCGGCTGGCGAGATTCATCATCGTCTTCACTTGGCGGCTCCCTCCCCTTGTGTTCGGCGTTTAGCTTGCCGACCTGCTTGAAGACCTAGCATTCCATGTTGGTGTGATTTGCAGGTTTCTCGGGGGTGCCATGAATCTGACATGATCTGTCTAGAATTTTGTTTAGGCTGGACGATCCACCTCTGCTGCCTTTAAATGGCTTTTTCCGTTAACCGGGTTGAGAGCCCCTGAATTCGGCGTTTACCGACGTGTTGTATGGGCTGTCTTCATTATTTCGACGCTTGTTTTTATTGCGTCGCGGCTTCCCATTGCCATCCCTAACTTCGGATGTGCCTGGGTCGCTGGTGCTGCTGCGGGCCAACAAACTGTCTTTGCCCGCGCAAAAGCGGGTCATAAGGCTTGTTAGGGGATCCATTGTCCTTGGTTTTTCCTGGGCGAGGTGTCTGGCGAGCCATTCGTCCCGGACACTATGTTTAAAAGCCTCTAAGGCTTCAGCATTCGGGCAATCAACGATTTGGTTCTTCTTGGTGAGAAATCTGTTCCAAAGCATACGGGCTGACTCTCCGGGTTGTTGGATTATGTGACTTAAATCGTCTGCGTCCGGAGGTCGGACATAGGTCCCTTGAAAATTGGCCCTGAAAGTGTCCTCAAGTTCCTCCCAACTTCCAATTGATTTTTCGGGGAGGCTTTTCAACCAGTACCAAGCTGGTCCTTTCAACTTGAGGGGCAGGTATTTGATGGCGTGGAGATCATCTCTGCGATCCATGTGGACGTGAAGGATGAAGTCCTCAATCCAGACTACAGGGTCTGTCGTTCCGTCGTATGCCTCTATGTTTACGGGTTTAAATCCCTCTGGAAATTCGTGATCCAGTACCTCATCGGTGAAGCACAGGGGGTGCACAGCACCCCTGTATTTGGATGTGTCGTGGCATGTTTCCGACGGATATAGTGTTCGGTGTTGATTCCAAGCCGGTATTCGATCATCATAGTCGTTTTGGTGGCCGTGATCCTACTAGGGGTGCGCTTCCTAGATCCATAGATGGACCTGGCCATACCGCCTTTTTTGTCCACATGCTCACGTAGATCGTGTGCGGACTTGTGTGCGGCGTCATTAGTCGCTCTGTCTCGGCCACGGGGTGGTCGGTCCGGCAGATCGGCCGAATTATTTTTCGGCGGGATGGGCTCTATAGCCACGTTGTCGAATTCGGGCAGCAGCTTGCACTTTGGTTAGCTCTTTGTGTGGCGATCGCCACCGTATTTTTCGTCAGTGTCGAGCACTTTGTTCCATCTATGGTTGAGTGTATCTTGCGCGGCCTTAAGCCTTTGCTTCTGCTTCTTCAAGCTCCTCACGGTGGCGATAAGCCTTTTGTGGAGGTTTTCTTGTTCCAAATGCTTTTCTGGGATGATGAGTACATCGTCGTCCGGACTGTTCTCCTCTTTGGAGACAGGTTCATGAGTTTTATCTTTGCCATCGCTATGATCGGACAGCGGCCCCGGACTATGTTCGCCATCCCCTGGCTCATCCTGCTCCATCGTTGGGTCCATGGGGTCGTCGTTACCTTTGGAGTCGGCCGGGGTGTTATTCTTTCTTGTGCCCCTATCGTTGTTTTTGCTGTGGCGGGATTTAGAGCGGCGCCGTCGTCGGCGCTTTGGTTGCTTCTCGAGAGGGTTATCCTCCGTTGCATCCTTCCGTTCTTCGCCGTTGTTTTCTTTGGGTGTGTCCACCATGTATATATCATATGAGGAGGTGGCTGTCCAGCGCCCTCTGGGCAGTGGTTCTTGTTCTTCTCCGGCATTGTCATTAGTGCCGTCGATGTCTTCAGAGTCGAAATCAAGCATGTCGGTTAAGTCGTCGACAGTGGCTATTAAGTGGGTGGTGGGTGGGGAACGAATTTCTTCGTCGTGCGCTTCCCACTCAAGCCGGACATAGTTCGGCCAAGAGACTTCTGACAGGGAGAGAGATTTCAATGAATTTAGCACGTCGCCCAAGGGTGAGCGTTGAAAGATATCCACAGAAGTAAACTCCTTTATCGGTGCCCAAGCAGGTTTGATGGGCGTGGATGTACGTGGTTCGGAGCCCGCAATCGGAAATGAGTCTGGGGGCCCGATGACACAAACCTCATTGGAGGCGAAGTCCGTGTTTGGCTCTATCGCCGATGAGTGTGCGACCTCCGTGGCGGGGTCCATCCACCGATCCTCGGATGGCACGATCTGCTCCAGGTTAAGGGTCAGGGCAGCTACAGGTGTGATCTTCCGAACACCGTCTGATGGCAGACCTAAGTCATGCTCATCATGGCTGTTCGGTGCACCTGTCATGGGCTCGAATCCGTCGACAATCAAGTCTCCGCGGATGTCAGCGGTGTAGTTTAGGCTTCCAAACCTGACCTGGTGGCCAGGGGCTTAGCTATCGATCTGCTCCAGATGGCCAAGCGAGTTGGCCCGTAGTGCGAAGCCGCCGAATACGAAGATCTGTCTGGGGGGAAAACCTCACCCTGGATCACATCGTTCTAGATGATTGAAGGCGCCATCAAGCCTTACCGTGACAACACAGTGGAACTCTCAATGAAAGCACAATTGTCGGTGTCAAAACCAGCTGATCTCGGGTAGGGGGTCCTGAACTGTGCGTCTAAGGCTAATGGTAACAGGAGGCGGGGGACACAATGTTTACCCAGGTTCGGGCCCTCTCTATGAAGGTAATACCCTACTTCCTGCTTGATTGATCTTGATGATATGAGTATTACAAGAGTTGATCTACCACGAGATTGTAGAGGCTAAACCCTAGAAATTAGCCTATGGTTATGATTGTTGTTTCCCTACGGACTAAACCCTCCGGTTTATGTAGACACCGAGGGGGCTAGGGTTACAACAGCGTCGATTACAGAGAAGGAAATCTACATATCCGAATTGCCAAGCTTGCCTTCCACGCAAAGGAGAGTCTCACCCGGACACGGGACTACGTGGCGGCAAGCGGATCTTCGTGGAGACCCACTGCTGCGCCACCTCAGCTACCTGCCTGGCTACATGGCGCCACGGGCACCGCTGGCTAGGGCGCGTGTTGACGCGAAAGGGATCGGCGACGGACAAGACTGGGCTCTTCCCCGCCCCCGATAAGGCAAGGACACCTAAGCATGACGCATTAGATGTGCCTTGTCATGTAATGCGAGGGATAAACTCGTATCATTGTGCCCTTTCCACCTCCCGTGTGCCACTGTGGCAACCTCTTTTCCCTATAAAAGGAGGCCCAAGGCGACAAGGAGGGGGATTTGGCTTTTTGGAGCTCCTCACGCCCCATTACTAGCTCAAGAACACAGATAAACAAATCATCAAGGCAGGAGTAGGGTTTTACGCATCCTCGTGGCCCGAACCTGGATAAAGAACCCGTGTGCTATCTGTTTGATCCGCCTTTCTCACAATCCCGCGCCCCGCAACTGTAGTAGGGATTCTCGTGATCCCATAGGTGTCGTCCTCGCACCGACACTAGACATAATGTGCCGTCCATCCCCATGCCTCCGCCCAGTCCGACCACCAGTCACCACCACGCCCCACTCCTCCTCACCTTATCTCTGATCTTTCTCCCTCCATTTTTATATACAAGGGACCATTATCAAAATTACAATTTTCAGATATACAAGGCCATTGACACTAATTAATGCAATATTAATGGTGTTTGCGTCATGGTACTAGCAATGGAGGACATTAATTATCCCTTGCATGCATGCGGGAGTTTGTAAAAAAATGCATCTTGATGTTCCGTGCAATGCACATGCATCTTGCTAGTCCATGAAAACAACACCTGGCAAAATTCCACGGTGAACGAGGCATTTGAATCTGTTGGGAGGGGCTGTTTGGATCTTGCCCGGGGTAGCCAAAATATTGGCGACCCTTTTGTCCACCGGTGCCTTTGCCACCGATGAACGAGGAATGGCTCGGGTGCTAATGTTGTCATGCATCCTCCAGTGCGCACGTTGGAGATGAGCTCGCACGAACTGTGTTTTTTGTCCCACAACGCCGCCCGAGCCGCCCGCAGACCGACCGGCGACCAGCAAATTACGCCATCCAACCGTAGCCGCACACATTATGACAGCAACTCAACCAACCGGATGAAGTTCACGCAAACATGTAGACAAACTGATATTTCATATAAATAACGACGGAAATCATATAAAATACCAGATTTTCATACAAACATGACAGATTTCATTACATTCAAATGAACTACGCGGTGCTAGTTCTGTACATCACAGGTATATAATACTTGGCCAAAATGGTCGCCCGCTGATCGATTTGTGTCCCTCATGTCTAGCAGCACGATCACCGGACTGTCGGGAGCCGCGGAGGTATATGCTTCAGCGCAAAGGACAGCTCGCTTTCCCACTGCCCAACTGATATCATTGGCTGGTGCCGAAGATGATGGTGGCCGGCACTGGTTCGAGTTCATCACCGGCCACTACTTCGCCATGGCCGGCACCGGCTCGAGTTCATCCTAACATTCCCCTCTTCCGTGGAGCCCATGCGGGTCGACGAAGGTCCTCGCAACAAAAGGATCCGACAAGACACCTGATGTGTACGCCGGCGTCGCCTCCGCGGTGGCCTTCATGGGACCCAAGCGGCGGCGGCCTCCCGTGTTCTACTTCTCCTCGATGATGGCGGCGGACGCGGAGGCGCTGGCCACCGACTCGTCGCTCTCCGCGTACCCGACTTATGTTGCTGCTTGCATGGCGCGGCTGCCGGCATGGGAGTCTCAGCCACAGAAACAGGAGACACGGTACGAGGCGGCGGCATGGACGGCAGCAACGACGCCCGTGCGCCGCTCCTCGTCGAGCTGGCCTGGAGCGGCGAGTTGCTGAACCGCGCGCCGGCTTGGGGCGGCAACTGGCTCTGTCGGGCGAGGGGAGGGAGGTGGATCAGCGAGCTGCATAGCTCGTATCCTGCGGGCTACCCAGCCAGCTTGGATGCGGAATAACTACTCTTTGTAAGCCATTGTAAGAGCGGACAAAATGGTGGAGGAGATAGGGGAGCGGCGGAGGTGTGTGATTATTGTTCAACATTTGGCCTTGTTTAAATAGGAGATTAAAAAGACGGTGAACGGGAGGAGCTCGGCCGGCGTTGCATTTAACGCTGGCCCGGTCATGAACGGACGTGTGTCCAGAGTGGGTTTCTCGGCTTCCACACGGGCGGGTTTCATGGAGGCGTTTGAATGCGGCATGGGGGCGTGTTCATCTGAGCATGCAACGAGTGACGCCCTCGACTCTGACCTAGGACACCGCGCCATTCTTCCACTGACATGTGGGCTCTTTGGGTGCATGGCATGCATGTCAGTGACCCAACGCAGGCAGCGCACATCAGAGGAACCTTTGGTGGGCCAGGGAGGTCAGAAGCGGGCATTTCATAAATTGATGATTGTTCATTGAGTGTGATGTCATCTTTTTCATGTAGATAAGCCTACTATGTTGATAGTCCGTTCGATACGTTGTGATTCATAAAAACCGCTGCAAACATCAATGTTCTGCTTATTACAGATAAGATTGATTAATACCCGTAATAATCCATGTCCTTAACAAAGGGTGCATGCACGTATATGTTGAGCGTGTGTCTTGCGTCGTGTGCTATGTGCATGCAGGCGTGCGAGTGTTGCGTGTGTGCAAGGGTACATTTCAGTGTTGCATGCAAGGGTGCGTACGTGCATGTGTTCGTGAGTTCATGTGTACGTGTCAGTGTTACACTCCAGCATGCGTGCGTGTGTACGTTATGTGTACGTGTTAGTGTTGCACGCCTGCATGCGTGCGTGTCTTGCGTGCGTGCATGTGTACGTTAGGTGTACGTGTCAGTGTTGCACGCCTACATGCGTGCATGTGTACGTGCGGGGTGAGGCTACACGTCAGTCGACTGACTTCTTCATCTCTGGTCATTAGATTTTCCAGCCGTTGGATACGAAATCAAGGGCCTCCAGTTTATCATCAAACTCCACCCCCCCTTGAGCCGCCAGCCACCACCGGCCGAACCGCCAGCCACCGCCGCCTGCGGCCGGCTTGCGCCACCACGCTGGCCCGCCCTCCCCGAAACAACTCCCCATCGTCGGTCCGCCGCGAGCACCAGCCATCCCTCTAGCCCCCCCCCCCGCGCCGATATTTTTCTCCGGCGATCCCCACCCCACCGCCCAATGAACGCCCCCCAACCGCTGGTGACTGCCAACCAAAGGTCTCACGACTTTGAATACCCACCGACCACTAATTTATTACCATTTCTGTCCTTCATATACGCGCTGATGGGTGGGCCCTATGGTAATGTCCGCTGCTGAATGTGGACCGTTTGACTAGTCAATTGATCGTGTTATCAATAAATTACGGAGTTGTATGGTGAGCCAGTGACCGTATGATCACCCTAAAATGTACTCCTATTTTATTAACACATCACAGACTCAAACTACCATTTCTTTCTTTCATATACGGGCTGACTGGTGGGCCCCATGGTTACGCGCCCCGATGGTGCAACACTAGTTGCGCCGTGTGGAACATTTGACTGGTCAATTGATTGTGTCATCAACAAAATACGGAGTTGTACGGGTGAGCCAGTGACCGTATAATCATGACATGTATTTGTTTAACACGGTACAGACGCAAGGGCTCATATATACGCGCAAGCACTCACCGCTATAAGCGCACACACGCGAACCCTACCCCTATGAGCACCTACCGGAGAGTGGGCCAGCATATATGATCTTGAGATTTTAGGAAGTGGCCATAGGTGCCTCGTAGTCGAGTGGAACGTCTTCTCCCACTGAACGTACATCGCCGGAAAATACTGAAATTAACACAAGATAAATGCGAGCACCGGGACTTTATCTTTGGTGGGCTCGAGAAACCACTGTCCTCCTAACCATCCAACCACATGTTGGTTAGCACGACAAAATGTATGTGGTGACCGTGATGAGCTTATTCTGAAGTCCAGTGACCATATCGTGCTTTCGCTTCAAATACAATGACCGTAAGTGTCGTCAACAAAATACGGAGCATGCATCAAATGCAAAGTCCGTCAGTGTCATGAACAAAATATGGAGACATATCGTGAGCTAGATACCGTTGTACTATTGTATATGCTTATTTTCTTAGTGGCCGGTTGCGTGTCTGGTGTGGTGGGCACATCATTTCTAGTTGTGGTGGGTCAACATGAAGACTCTTGGGTCGGTTCCATCCTGCACCAAATATAGGTTGGACCGAGACGTGTTATACGAAGACCCATGTGGAGGACTCGGCGTACAACACGAAGCTACCAGAGTCGCGGAGGACTCTATCCCCACTGGTGATAAGCCGACTATATATGATTTGTAACCCTAGGCCCTTAGTATGTTATACAAGCTTGGGGGCCAGTTTGTCGATAGTATACACACACGCACAATGCCTGGTATTCACGTGTACTTTGTACACACCACTATCACTAATATACAGTACCAGGAGTAGGCTCTTTCTTCAACTGCAAGGGTCTGATCCGAACTAGGGTAAAACTTTGCCTCGTATTACCATCCAGCCTAACAGCCAGGGATATCCTACCGAATGATATGATGAAATCATATCTGCCAACTACTAAGAGAGAGGTGTGTCAGGGAGGCAATGTGTGCGAGAGAGGCATAAAGATAATGTGTGTGCGGGAGACACGTAGGCACATATATGTGCGTATAGAGGGCTAGTAGAGACTATGCGTGTGTATATATGCATGCGAGAGAAATAGTGTTTTCCAACTAAGATTAGTGAAAAGAGTGGTACATAGTAGTCAGAAAGAGAGAGAGAGCAATAGAGAGAGCATGTGCGTGAGACACCCCGACACCCTGAGAGAGATTGTGTGAAAGAGAAATGTCGATGCATATAAAGTGTGTGCACTTATGCGTTAGATAAAGAGATATATAACGCGTTTGTGAGAACGGGGCGAGTCATAGTGCATCTATGTGTAAAAAGCGGTTCTACGCATTAAATTAAAATATAAATGGCATTATTATTTTTGGATGAGATCATGAATTTTGCAAATTGTGTATGGACGAAATTGGTCTGTCACACACCCATACTCTATTGAATTCTAGCATGTGCATGTGTTTATTTCATATTATTGATCCATAGAGTGAGAGCGGTTTGAAATACAGGCAATGGAAGCTTTTGCAATTCATATATAAATATTAATTAGTGCACTCCATGTTGTTAGTGTGAAGCACTTTATACAGTTGTCACTTGCATGTATACATTCCAAATTGCTATCTATGAAATAGAATACATGTCGAATTCAACATAAAGGGGGTTTCAAAGATTCGAATTCGTAGGAAGTGCATTCATCTATTTGAACCCGAGATAATAGCATTTGTAAATCAGATGTAAAAGGGGGCATCAATCTTTGTTGTGAGTTTGAACATGTTATATATATTCATACGCATATCTAACCTTTTTTTGCAACCAAGGAGATTATATCTGGAACCATGCATGAACTGAGGCAAGTTGCATATTTTTTAATATATACTCGTGTACAATGTATATTCAAATGTACCCCCTCCATTCCAAAATAATCGTAGCTTTAGGATTTTCAAGAGTAAAGATTTGTGAAGTTTGACAAATCCTGAAAGTTCAATTCAAGAGAACTGAAAACGTTAATGCTTCTGCTCCCAAATATTGAACGAAGCGCCAAATAGGCCTCTGGTCACCCGAAACCGTGCGACACTAATGTTTGGTGGTAGGAAATTACTGTCCCGACTATGTCCCGTGTAGCCTATTGGCCCGATGTCCAAAGGTCTAAACCGGGGTAGGTTTGTAACTTCACCAAGACGCCAGTCTCAGCTGCCTCGGAGAAGCATTCATACGCCGTGGGCGCCTAAACACCCATGCGCTCGGCCGAAATCTATCCCGCCCACATTTTGGACACCTGACATGACTGTCCTACCCCTAACCCGCAATATGTCTGAAATTTTAAATGGGGGCAAAGTTTGTAACTTTCCCCAAATTTCAAACAAGCGCGTCTCAAACCGAAACATTGTTCCCCCTTAGTTCCCCGCCTCCCTCCGTTTCCCCATTCATACTCCGCAGGCACGAAAACGCCCTCTCCACCAATCGCGAAACCCCAGCCTCCTCCGTCCTCCACCCCATAGCGCCCAATCCACCGCCACCCTCCTCCATCACGCCGGAGCCGGTACCCCGACGTCGTCGTCCAACACAACCACAACCGCAACGCCCTCAAGGACTTAGCAGATGAAGCCGAGGCAGAGCTGCCTCCACGACGCTGACGCCGACACCGACGTGCATCATACCAGAACCACTCCGACCACGCCGTCCTGCGTCTCACTGCTGCGGATCATCTGTTGCAACCGTCCACCTCACCGGAGCTGTTCCCACTACGCCGTCGTTCGCCGCCTCGGATCTGCTTCCCCGCCGCCGACAGACGGCCACCGCACCACACTCAACAACTTGGCCATGGGTTCGTCCTAGGCTGCACTGTCCTCCACAACTTCTGGTTTCCGGCGAACAACAAGAAGATCGTCGGAAAAACAGAAGGAGGACACAGCACTGCCAGCAGAAAGAGGTACTCCTCTTCCCTTATTTGTGCAAATCTTACATCTCCGCTCACACCGTATTCATCCCACGAAAGAAACTAGTTGAGCGCTTATTACTGCATCTTCTTCGTGATACTAAATGCACAAGGTTTCCTCCCTTTTACTATTTCACCTTTGCTAGAGGTTCGTAGCCCGCCTGGATTTCAATTCAGGGTCAGTTGAATCGCAATTAAAAGAAGCAGAACCCTCTTAGGCGCGCGGAGCACCTAGTCCGCCTGTTCCCCGGGGAAGCGGCGCATCGGTGTCTATCATAGGGGTGTGGGGCGCAGGAGCTGCTTGCGCCTGATCTGGAGGTCGGTGGGGCTTGAATGGATGGCTGGGGGGCGGTGCCAAGCACGGCGGTGCGGTGAGGTCGAGTGGAGGGCACAAGCAGGGGAGCAATACTGGGCCTATGGTCGCTGGCATTTCGAGGAAGATCATCAACACTGACTGGCTGGAGGTAGATGAAGGCGATCTGCCCGTTCTTTGTACATTGGACAGTGCAGAAAAAATGGACTGACCTATTTGCTTTTAGTCGACTGTTATTTTCATACAATCCTATAGTAATTTAGTGTGCCATGCATGTTGTAGAGCTATCATATGTCTCCCATCATTTATTTCTCTTCGACCTGCTATCTGCTACCTTTACAGTATTCTAATTGTGCACACACTTCACCCATACTCACACTATTGTTTTTTTATGCATGGGTATTTCAGACTCCGACACAGTGTTGATGAATGCAGAAAAGAAAAGACAGTAAGTCGCTCCAGTGTAATTCAAAGATAAGCACTAAGCGTTTTAGCGCTCTAATGGGTGCAGTGTCAGCAGTTGGAGACAGTAAACGTAGCTCTGCAGTTGATGATCTCAATTGCCACACACAACCATCCCAGGTGCTTGCTTTAACTTCGCGCTGTCAAATGTGGTTGCATGTTGCATATGGTGTCTAGCTTGTATTGCTTCCAATTTGGTTAAATTGCATCTGCTTACTTTACACATTATACCTTTGATAATGACATGCCTTCCTGTTTTTGATACATACTACATATGTCTATTAACCATGTTCGTACATCAAACTAATGCTCTTTTGTATCCCTCGTCAATCACTTATGATGAGACAGTCACCCAGTGGGTTACTGTGAGACGCCCTACTCGTTTAAAGAGTGCAGTGTCATCCTCCCCACATGATTCTCAAGAAACAGCAAGGCTAAATGAAGATAGTCAACGTAGCTCTCTAGTTGATCACCGCAATTCCCCCACACCACCATCGCAGGTGCTTGCTCTTACTTGGCAGTGTGATATGTGGTTGCATGTTGCATATGGTGTCTACCTTGTAATGCTTCTAATTAGGGTAAATTGCATCTGCTTAGTTAACACATTATACCTGTGAATATGACATGCCTTCCTGTTTTTGGTACATACTACGTCTTTCTATTAACCATGTTCTTACATCAAACTACTTTTCTTGTGTATCCCTCATCAATGCTCCTAATTTGTTAAATTGCATCTCCTTAGCTTACACATTATACATGTGAATATGACACGCCTTCCTGTTTTTGGTACATACTACATCTGCCTATCACACCATGTTCTTACATCAAACTACTGTTCTTGTGTATCCTGCATCTATCGCTTATGATGAGACAGTCACGCGCGTGGGTTAATATGAGACGCAATACTCTTATAAAGAATGCAATTTCATCCTCTCCATATGATTCTCAAGAAACAGCAAGCCTAAATGAAGATATTGAACGTAGCTCTGTACCTGAAGACCGCACTTCCCCTACACCACCATCATAGGTGCTTGCTCTAACTTCGCAGTGTGATATGTGGTTGCATGTTGCATACGGTGTCTAGCTTGTAATGCTTCTAATTAGGGTAAATTGCATCTGCTTAGTTTACACACTATACCTGTGAATATGACATGCCTTCCTATTTTTGGTACACACTACATCTATGTGTTAACCTTGTTCTTACATGAAACTACCTCTCTTCTGTATCCTACATCAATCACTTACGATGAGGCACCTTTATTCGTTGCATATTTCATATTATTTCTAGCCTGTTGCCATGTATTGCTTCTAATTTGGTCAAATTCATTTGTTAGGGAACCCTTTTAATTTGGCAGAGTGATATTGGTTTCATCTTTCATATGGTTTCTAGCTTGCATCGATTCTAACAAGTTCAAGTACCTTGTGCTTAGTTTACACTTTGTACATCATACATGTCAATATGTCACGCCGTCCTGTTTTCATACATATTTCATCCTCCTATCATCCGTCTGCCTTACATGAAAGTAGTGTTCGTCAGTATCATGCATCAATGAGTTCTGAAGAGCAAATTTTATTCCTTTTTCTTGTGGGTTTGACTTGACAAGGCAAAATCAAGAAAGAGGAAGGAAAAGAGTAAGGAAGGTGATGATGGTGGTCCTCTGCAGCAACGTAAACAGAGCATCTGTACCGATTCTCCTTGTACTGATAGTGCATTACAAGGTCCAAGTCTCCGCTCCCCTACTCCACCATTCAAGGTGCTTGCTCTAACTTGGCAGTGTGATATCTGGTTGCATGTTGCATATGGTGTCTAGCTCGTATTACTCCTAATTATTGTAAAATGCATCTGCTTAGCTTACACATGATACATGTGAATATGACACGCTTTCCTGTTTTTGGTACATACTATATCTGTCTATCACACCATGTACTTACATGAAACTACTCTTCTTGTGTATCCTGCATTAGTCACTTATGATAGGACACCTTTAAGTTGGCAGTGTGATATTGGTTTGCGTCTTGAATATGATTTCTAGCATGTATTGCTTCTAGTTTGATGAACGCCACCTATGATGAGACAGTTTTAACTTGGCAGAGTGATATTATTGCACCTTCCATATGGTTTCTTGCAGTGTTTCTAATTTGTTGAAGTGCCTTCTGCTTAGTTACCACATCATAGGTGTGAATATGTCAAGCCGTCCATTTTTCCGTACATATTCCATCCTCGTATCATGACTTTGCCTTTCATCAGAGTAGTGTTTGTCAGTATCATGCATGAATGAGTTCTGAAGAGCGAATGATATTCCTTTTTCTTGTCGGTATGACCTCACAATGCAAAATCAATAAAGCTGAAGGAAATTGGCAAGGCATTGGATGATGGTGGTCCTTCCGAGCAACTGAAATGGAGGTTCTCTACAGATTCTACTCTGCCATCCTCCCAACAAGATTCGCAAGAAAACACAAGGCTGGACAGTCAACGTAGCTGTGTAGATGATGAGCACATCTCCCCTACTCCACCATCACAGGTGCTTGCTCTAACTTGGCACTATTATATGTGGTTGCATGTTGCGTATGATGTCTAGCTTGTATTGCTTCTAAATTGAATTGCATCTGCTTACTTTACACATTATGCCTGTGAATATGACACGTGTTCCTATTTCTAGAACATACGTGTACATGGTGAGCACATCTCCCCTACTCCACCATCACAGGTGCTTTCTCTTACTTGGAACTGTTTGTATTGCTTCTGATTATGTTGAATTGCATTTGCGTAGCTTACAACTTATACCTGCAACGATCACTTACCCATAAGACACATTTAACTTGGGATTGTGATGTAGGTTGCATCTTGCATTGTCTTCTAGCTTGTACTGCTTCTAATTTCTTGAAATGGCACTTACGATGAGACACTGTTTACCTGATAGAGTGATATTGGTTGCATGTTCATATGGTGCCTAGCTTTCATTTCTTCTAATTTTGTTGAAATGTCTTCGACTTACTGTTTTTTAATAAATATTCCATCCTCCTATCGTACGTGTGAGTATGAAATGCTGTCTTTTTTTGTATATATTCCATACTCCTATCATGCGCTTGCCTTACATCAAAGTAGTGTTCGTCTATATCATGCATCAAGCAGTTATGCAGAGCTAATTTTATTCATCTTCTTGTGGTTTTGACTTCATAAGGCAATACTAGAAAATAGGAAGGAAAAGAGTAAGTTAGGGGATGTTAGTGGTCCTCCGCACTGACGCAAACAGAGACTCTCTAGATTTGCCACTGCTACTGCTAATGAATTTGAAGTCCCAAGTCTACATGATGAGTTCATCTCCCATACTCCACCATCGCAGGTGCTTGCTCTAAGTTGATAGTGTGATAATTGGTTTCATGTTGCATATGTTGTCTAGCCTGTATTTCTTCTATTTTGATTAAATTGCACCTGTACATGTGCATATGACATGGCTTTCTGTGTCTAGAATACACTGCATCTATCTATCATACCATGTTCTTACATCAAAGTACTGTTGTTGTGTATCCCACATCAGTCACTCATGATTGCACGCTTTTAACATGGCAGTTTGATAGTGGTTGGATCTTGCATTGATATATGTTACACTACTTCTAATTTTTTGAATTGCCACTTATGACAAGACACGTTTAACTTGGCAGAGTAATATTGGTTGCATCTTTCATATGGTGTCTAGCTTGCATTACTTCTATTTTCTTGAAAATCCTTCTGCTTAGTTTGCACATCATAGCTATGAATATGTCATGCCGTCCTGTTTTTCTTACATATTCCATCCTCATACGGTTGTCTTACATCAAAGTATTGGTTGTCTGTATCATGCATCAATGAGTTCTGAAGAGTGATTTTATTCTTTTGTGTTGTGGGTACAGCTTGACATGGCAAAGTCAAAAAAGAGCAAGGAAAATAATATAGTAGGGAGTGCTGTTACTCGTCGGGTGAAACGGAAAAGGATCTGCCGTCGAGATTCTGCTGGTACTTATAGTGCAGTAGAAGGTCCAAGTCCACCGGCTAAATCTACAAACATAGTATCACCTGCTCCACCAGCTGCAGCATCCGCTTCAACTGTACCAGCATCTCAACCAGTTACTGGTTCGTTTGCTCCGGAATTGGCCAGTTCCCAAGCTGACTTCACACCTAACACTACTTCCGAAGCACTGCTGACACAACAGGACTTGGCAAGATCAGATGAACCTCATGAGCATCAACACCAAGACGGTACCTGACCGAGTCAAGTTGCAGTTGCATGCTCCTTTATATGTACTCTCAGAGTTTGATGTACACTAACACTTTCCATATTCATTGTTGAACTAGCACCACGGCGCAAGCGGAAACATACATCAGGGATAATGCTTGATAGATTAACAAAATCTAAAGGAGGAAGAATGGAGATCCATTTTGAGGCAGGTTTAAAAAGGCCATGTGATGCTACAAAGTCGGCCAAGTTAGTATCATAGGCAGCTGTTGTCGTTAGGTGTCATGCACGTATCCTCCCAACGTGGATCCAGTACAGGAATGAGAAAGACAATACCCAGTTTAACACCTTCCTTGACCATTTATCCATAAGTAATGTTATTCATCGCAATTAGTTATATTGTCTTGCTTTGTCCCATACTTTCTAGCTTCCTACTAATAAGACTCACATTCTGTTTTCAACAAATGAAGTTCAAGTTGGATCCGAAAGATGATGCAACTAAACAAGCATGCACTCATGTTTTTTAGTCTGCTCTGCGACAGTATCCGTACCACCTTAGAAAATCTCACTTTGAAGGCAAGGCTAACAATGAAATCGCCTAAACATCTCCAGTGGAATATATTACAGATGAAGACTGGACAACCCTCGTTAAACACTAGTCTGATCCAAAGTATCAGGTAGGCTATATGTATTTGATCAGATTACATATTGAACTTGTATTTATGTATGTGCCTTACAAGTGTATCTTCTTCTAGGCTAACTATTTGAAAAACAAACCAACCGTTCTAAAGTGAAATTCCAACAGACAACAGGATCTCGTTGCTATATTGCACACTGCGAGGCTCTTGTAAATATCTGCTACTTCCTTCTTTTTTGTGTGCCATATTATCGTATCTATATTGACTTGTTCCAAATATAGAGGAAAGCCCGTGCGGACAAAAAATAACCTGAACCGAATACAGTGCAAATCTTCAAGGATTGCCACACCAGCAAGATGAATGGCATGAGCACACCAGTTCAAGCCGCTGTTGTAAGTCCTTACTCCTCCTTCCTTGAACTGATTGGTACTGTGATGTGTTCATTTAACTACTTGGTTTGCAGCCAATGTCAGTTACTCTGTTCACTTTTATACATAGTTGTCTTAACGTATCATTTCACCTTACATGATTTAAAATAGATGAAGGATATTCTTTTGGTCTTGATCTGTAATCTAGTTGTTATGTTCACGTGCGCACACAATGATAAAATAGTCTGTTTGTTTTATATCTGTTTGCCCATGATATGAATGGTGTCATACTATGTTCATCCTACTTTAAACCATGTCTCTTTATCCTTAGATGTCAACGAATGTGAGGAAATAAGCAATACAGTAGGCATGCTACATGGAAATATGTTCCGAAAGTGATTTTATTATGTAGTTGGCACTACAATACATGCTAATGTATTACAATAGTTCACCAAAATAAGTTATGTATAAATGTTTAACCTACTTTGTTTGTTTTTGTCTCATTAGTAACTTATCTGGTACACTAATCTACAAGTTCAAACTTTCAGGAAGCTATGGAACAAATGATTGAACAGCCACAACCACCTGAAGGTGACGAGGCTACTACACGCACAATGTCACCTCTTGCTGCAGTGCGTCAGTATCTCTCCACTAACAGTGCAAAAAGCACCTTCCTACGTAATTCTGGGTTGGTTGTCAAGGTAACCTCGTCCAAATCGCCTACTGAACAAAATCTTCCTGCTAGACAGAGTGATATATCTGTGCTCCAGACGCAAGTCCAATCCCTAATGGACGTTGTTTCGGAAACAAGAATAGTGGTTGGGAAATGTCGTCAAGATATGAATGGTTTTGAAACCAGACTATCAGACATTCGCTTCGTTGTTCAAGAGCAATGGCAGAAAAAAGGTGGAGATCGTGCTGCTCCATCAGATTCTACAGCCTGAAACATTAGCACTCAGGTCAAATGATCTGTGCTTCTATACATCTGATGGTGCTTTTATCGGGAAGGACTGTAAACTTTATGCCAACATGCCTTTTGTTGTATGGTTGGAATTTATTTTATTGTGATACAACATTTATGGTGCTGCCATAGGCTGTAGTAATTACGACGCTATTTTTGTATAGTGTAGGTTTATCTTAGTAATATATTCGGTCGAAAGCTTCATAGGAGCCCAACATGCCAACATTCGTCAGGCCCATTCCAATTGGGCTAAAAACAATTACCGACCGAAATTGGCATGTAGCCCACTAAAAATATCTGGGCCTAAATCAGCATAAACTTTCATATTTTTCTGGTAGGCCTGTGCCCATAGTGGGCCTTTAACAGGCCTAAACATAATTTGGGCCCTCAGTAAAATTAGGCCGTTTACAGGTGTAAATATCTCAAGCCCATAAAAAACATGGGCCTTTAATAGACCGAAAGTGAGATTGGGCCCTGATTGTGCAAAATAACCCACTGGACTTAGCAGGCCGAAATGGTGGCTCATTTATGATGCGGATCTTTGACAGGCCAAAATTCGGACGGGCCGTAAATGCACCGACCTAATACACGGGCCTTTAACAGGCCGGAACTTCGGTCGGGCTAGATTATCGTCATTTTTATATGGGCCGTTAATGGGCCCGATATGACATTGGGCCACATATGGCCCATGGTTTACGTCCGGCGTTAACAGGTCGAAAATGACAACGGGCCGAAAGTGGCCCAAATCTATAGTGGGCCTCTAACAGGCCGAATGTCAGACATGGCCGAATATGACCCAAATCCTTCACGGTCGTTTATGGGCCGAAAGTTTTGATGGCCTGTAAATGGGCCCAAATGAAGCCGGACCTTTAACAGGCCTGAAATACACCGGGCCGTAATTCGGCCCAATTACTTAGCGGACAGTTAACGGGCCAGAAGTGACCATGGGCCGCGTTGATGACAAGTTTTGGACAGGCTGTTGATGGGACGATTTGACAGAGAATGTTGGGCCTTTAGCTGGGCCGGCCCATTATGGTCTGCAGAATCTTGTGGGCCTTTAGCTGGGCCGGCCCATTGTGGTCCGCAAAATCTTGTGGGCCTTTAGCTGGGCTGACCCATTATGGTCTGCAAATTCGTGTGGGCCTTTAGCTGGGCCGGCCCATTATGGTTCGCTAAATTTTGTGGGCCTTTAGCTGGGTTGGCCCACTATGGTCCGCTAAATCTTATGGGCCTTTGGTTGGGTCGGCCCATTTAAACTTTGTGGGCCACTTTTGGGCCGGTCCCCGTGTCAACATATCATAGGCCCATCTCGACCGTTGGATGCGTGACACGTGTGCCAACGCGGAGCTGACGCGTGGATCCATCAGCCAATGAGAATTTTACACGTGGAAAATCTGCATTGGTCATGGCCGTTAACGGGTTATCGGATCCAAAATCTGGCCCAATAGCTTAACAGTGTTCCGTTACGGTGGATGCCACGTGTCGGTCACCCTTGACGAAATTACTTCTGTGACGCGCAATTTATCGTCATGGAAGTGGACACTTCCGTGATGATAATTTTGGTAATGTCATGGAACACTTCTATGACAGCACAGGTATGACTATCTTGATTCTGTCATAAAATCGTCATGGATGTACATGCATGACAGAAAACGCGACCTACTGTGACAAGCACGTATCATCACAGAAGTGTATTTTTTTGTAGTGAAAGTTACCCTTTCTGATCGATCTATTCAGGAGTCTGTAGTAAAATAACACAAAGCTATTCTTTCTGTTCAATCTATCATAGAGTTCATACTAGAATAACACCTTAAGACACAAATCAACCAAAACCCTAATGTCACCTAGATACTCCAATGTCACCTCAAGTATCCGTGGGTATGATTATACGATATGCATCACACAATCTCAGATTCATCTATTCAAACCAACACAAAGTACTTCAAAGAGTGCCCCAAAGTTTCTACCGGAGAGTCATGACGAAAACATGTGCCAACCCCTATGCATAAGTTCACAAGGTCACAGAACCCATAAGTTGATCACCAGAACATACATCAAGTAGATCACGTGAATATCCCATTGTCACCACAGATAAGCACATGCAAGAGATACATCAAGTGTTCTCAAATCCTTAAAGACTCAATCTGATAAGATAACTTCAAAGGGAAAACTCAATCCATTACAAGAGAGTAGAGGCGGAGAAACATCATAGGATCCAACTATAATAGCAAAGCTGGCGATACATCAAGATCGTACCACCTCAAGAACACGAGAGGTTTGCGGCAGCGGAACTCCCGATCTAGGTTATTTTCTGGAGGTTTTAGTATTTATTGGAATTTTTGGCGTAGGTCTCATGTTAGGGGGGGTCTCTGGGCTGTCCACGAGGCAGGGGGCGCGCCCCCACCCTCATGGGCAGCCCGGGACTCTCCTGGCCCAACTCTTTCACTCCATGGGCTTATTTTGGTCCACAAAAAATCATCAAAAATTGGCATGTCAATTGGACTCCGTTTGGTATTCCTTTTCTGTAGAACTCAAAAACTAGGAGAAAACAGAAACTGGCACTAGGCTCTAGGTTAATAGGTTAGTCCCAAAAATCATATAAAATAGCATATAAATGCATATAAAACATCCTAGATGGATAATATAATAGCATGGAACAATCAAAAATTATAGATACGTTGGAGACGTATCACAACTAGTTGGAATAGCTTCTACCCACTTAGTAACATAATCAACAGCAACTAAAATATGTGTATACCCATTAGAGGAAGCAAACGGTCCCATATAATCAAAGCCCCAAACATCAAATGGTTCAATAACAAGTGAATAATTCATAGGCATTTCTTGACGTCTTCTAATATTACCAATTCTTTGACATTCATCGCAAGACAAGACAAACTTACGGGCATCCTTGAAGAGAGTAGGCCAATAAAAACTGGATTGCAATACCTTATGCGCAGTTCTATCTCCAACATGGTGTCCTCCATAAGCCTCGGAGAGACACTTTCGTAGGATTTGTTCCTGTTCATGCTCAGGTACACAATGTCTAATAACACCATCTACTCCTTCTTTATAAAGGTGTGGGTCATCCCAGAAGTAATGTCTTAAATTATAGAAAAACTTTTCTTTTGCTGGTACGTGAAACAAGGTGGTATAAATTTAGCAACAATGTAATTAGCATAATCAGCATACCATGGAGCAGTACGAGAAGCATTTATGACAACTAATTATTCATCAGGAAAGCTATCATCAATAGGTAGTGGGTCATTAAGAACATTCTCTAACCTAGACAAGTTGTCTACAACGGGGTTCTCAACTCCCTTTCTATCAATAATAAGCAATCAAATTCTTGTAGTAGGAGAACCCATCTAATAAGTCTAGGTTTAGCATCTTTCTTTTCCATAAGATATTTAATAGCAGCATGATTAGTGTGAACAGTTACTTTAGAGTCAACGATATAAGGTCTAAACTTATCACAAGCAAATACAACTGCTAAAAATTCTTTTTCGGTAGTAGCATAATTTCACTGGGCACTGTCTAGAGTTTTACTAGCATATTGAATAACATTTAGTTTCTTACCAACTCTTTGTCCTAGAACAACACCTACAACATAATCACTAGCATCACACATAATTGCAAAGGGTAAGTTCCAATCAGGTGGTTGAACAATAGGTGCAGAAATCAAAGCTTTCTTAAGTATTTCAAATGCTTCTACACAATCATCATCGAAGACAAAAGGAATATATTTTTGTAAGAGATTAGTCAGAGGCCTAGAAATTTTAGAGAAGTCCTTAATAAACCTCCTATAAAAACCGGCATGACCAAGGAAACTTCTTATACCTTTAATGTCTTTAGGACACGACATCTTTTCAATAGCCTCAACTTTAGCTTTATCAACTTCAATACCTCTTTCAGAAATTTTATGCCCCAAGACAATACCTTCATTAACCATAAAGTGGCATTTTTCCCAATTCAAGACAAGATTAGTTTCTTCACATCTCTGCAAAACTCGATCAAGGTTGCTCAAGCAATCATGAAAAGAAGATTAAACAGAGAAATCATCCATGAAAACCTCAACAATATTTTCACAAAAATCAGAGAATATAGCCATCATGCATTTTTGAAAGGTAGCAGGTGCATTACATAAACCAAAAGGCATACGTCTATAAGAAAAAGCACTGAAAGGGCTAGTAAAAGTGGTCTTTTCTTGATCCTCTTTTGACACAGGTATTTGAGAGAAACCAGAGTAACCATCTAGAAAGAAAAAATGTGTATGTTTGGATAATCTTTCTAGCATTTGATCAATAAAAGGCAAAGGGTAATGATCCTTTTTAGTAGCTTTATTTAATTTGCAGAAATCAATTACCATCCTATAACCTGTAACAATTCTTTGCGGGGTCAATTCATATTTATCATTAGGAATGACAGTATTACCTCCCTTCTTAGGGACACAATGGACAGGACTTACCCACTGACTATCAGCAACGTGATAAATTATACCTGCCTCCAGGAGCTTTAGTATTTCTTTTCTTACCACTTCTTTCATCTTAGGATTTAACCATCGTTGGTGATCAACAACTGGTTTGGCGTGTTTCTCCAATTTTATTTTGTGTTGGCATAGAGTGGGACTAATGCCCTTAAGATCATCAAGAGTATATCCAATAGCAGCACGGTGCTTCTTAAGAGTTTTCGATAATTTCTCCTCTTCCTGCTCTGAAAGGTTAGCACTAATAATAACAGGATATATCTTCTTTTCATCAAGGTAAGCATATTTAAGAGTATCAGGTTGTGGTTTAATCTCAAACACGGGATCACCCTTGGGTGGTGGAGGATCCCCTAGAATTTCAACAGGCAAGTTGTGTTTCAAAATAGGTCCCTGTTTAAAGAATACTTCATCTATCTCCCTTCTTTCATTCATAAACATATCATTTTCATGGTCTAGCAAATATTGTTCTAAAGGATCATTAGGAGGCACGACAATAGAAGCAAGACCAATAATATCATCCTTACTAGGCAATTATTTATCATGGGGTTGTCTAAGAAATTTAGCAAAATTAAAGTCATGAGACATATCCCCTAAACCAATCGTAACAATATCCTTTCTGCAGTCTATCTCAGCATTAACAGTATTCAAGAAGGGTCTACCAAATATAATGGGACAAAATTCATCTTGTGGGGAGCCAAGAACAAGAAAATCAGTAGGATATTTAACTTTCCCACACAAGACTTCAACATCTCTAACAACCCCAACTGGTGAAATAGTATCTCTATTGGCAAGCTTAATTATAACATCGATTTCTTCTATCTCAGCAAGTGCAATATCATGCATAATTTCTTTGTATAAGGAATGACGTATTGCACTTGCAGTAGCACCCATATCACATAAGCCATGATAACAATGATCTCCTATTTTAACAGAAATAACAGGCATGCCTACAATAGGCCTATGTTTATTTTTAGTATTGGGTCTAGCAATTCTAGCAGCTTCATCACAGAAGTAAATAACATGCCATCAATATTCTCAACCAAGAGATCTTTAACCATAGCAATACTAGGTTTAACTTTAATTTTCTCAGGTGGTGTAGGTGTTCTAGTATTACTCTTACGAGCCACAGTTGAAGCTTTAGCATGATCCTTTATCGTAACAGGGAATGGTGGTTTCTCAATATAGGTGGTAGGAATAATAGGATCATTATAAGTGATAGTCTTTTCTTCAACTTTAATAGGTGCAACTACTTTTACTTCAATGGGAGGATTATATTTAAACCACATCTCCTTAGGGAGGTCAATATGAGTAGCAAATGATTCACAAAAAGAAGTTACTATCTCAGAGTCAAGACCATATTTAATGCTAAATTCATGAAAAGTACCGGTATCCATAGAAGATTTAACACAATCAAACTTAGGTGTTATACCTGACTCCTTACCTTCCTCGAGATCCCAATATTCCGAGTTGTGTTTAATTGTTTCCAATAAATCCCATTTGAATTCAATAGTCTTCATCATGAAAGAACATGTACAAGAAGCATCGAGCATGGAGCGATTGTTGAGAGAAAGCCGAACATAAAATTTTTGAATAATAATTTCTCTTGAGAGTTCATGATTGGGGCATGTATATAACATTCACTTAAGCCTCCCCCAAGCTTAAGCGATGCTTTCTCCTTCATGAGGCCAAAAATTATATATATAATTATGATCATGATGAACAAGATGCATAGGATAAAACTTCTGATGAAATTCCAATTTCAATTGGTTGTAGTTCCATGCTCCCATATCATCACATAGCCTAACCCATGTCAATGCATTTCCCTTCAAAGATAAAGGGAAGACCTTCTTCTTGATAACATCCTCGGGCATACCTGCAAGCTTAAATAATCCACAAACGTCATCCACATATATTAGGTGCAAATCAGGATGCAATGTTCCATCTCCTGTAAAAGGATTAGCTAGCAGTTTCTCTATCATACCCGAAGGAATTTCAAAGTAAACATTTTCATTAGGTTCATTAGGTTGAGGAGAAACTCTTTGCTCTACTGGTCAGGGTGAAGATACCCCAAACAAACCCCTCAAAGGGTTTCTTTCCATAGTAACAAGTGACAGTAAATTTCACCACACTATATAATTTTTTCCTTACCAAGTTCCACTTACCAAAGGCGCTTCACTCCAAGGCAACGGTGCCATAAAAGAGTCTTGATGACCCACAAGTGTAGGGGATCTATCATAGTCCTTTCGATAAGTAAGAGTGTCGAACCCAATGAGGAGCAGAAGGAAATGACAAGCGGTTTTCAGTAAGGTATTCTCTGCAAGCACTGAAATTATCAGTAACCGATAGTTTTGTGATAAGGTAATTCATAATGGGTAACAAGTAACAAAAGTAAATAACGTGCAGCAAGGTGTCCCAATCCTTGTTATAGCAAAGGACAAGCCTGGAAAAATTCTTATATGAAGGAAAACGCTCCCGAGGACACATGGGAATTATCGTCAAGCTAGTTTTCATCACGCTCATATGATCTGCGTTTGTTACTTTGATAATCTGATATATGGGTTGACCGGTGCTTGGGTGCTGCCCTTCCTTGGACAAGCATCCCACTTATGATTAACTACTCTCGCAAGCATCCGCAACTACAAAAGAAGAATTAAGGTAAACATAACCATAGCATGAAACATATGGATCCAAATCAACCCCTTATGAAGCAACACATAAACTAGGGTTTAAGCTTCTGTCACTCTAGCAACCCATCATCTACTTATTACTTCCCAATGCCTTCCTCTAGGCCCAAACAATGGTGTAGTGTCGTGTAGTCGACGTTCACATAACACCACTAGAGGAAAGACAACATACATCTCATCAAAATATCGAACGAATACCAAATTCACATGACTACTTATAGCAAGACTTCTCCCATGTCCTCGGGAACAAACGTAACTACTCACAAATCATATTCATGTTCGTAATCAGAGGGGTATTAATATGCATATAGGATCTGAACATATGATCTTCCACCGAATAAACCAACTAGCATCAACTACAAGGAGTAATCAACACTACTAGCAACCCACATGTACCAATCTAAGGCTTTGAGACAAAGATCAGATACAAGAGATGAACTAGGGGTTGAGAGGAGATGGTGATGCTGAAGATGTTGATGGAGATTGACCCCCTCCCGATGAGACGATCGATGGTGATGATGATGGTGACAATTTTCCCCCTCCCGGAGGGATGTTTCCCTGACAGAACAGCTCCGCCGGAGCCCTAGATTGGTTCCGCCAAGGTTCCGCCTCGTGGTGGTGGTGTTTCATCCCGAAAGCTTCTTCTTAATTTTTTCCAGGGCGAAAGACTTCATATAGCCAAAGATGGCCACCGGAGGCCTGTCAGGTGGCCCATGAGGAAGGGGGTGCACCCCCACCCTCGTGGACGGTGGGTGGCCCCCCTCTGGTATTTTCTTTGCTCAATATTTTTTATTAATTCCAAAAATAAATTTTGTGGAGTTTCAGGACTTTTGGAGTTGTGCAGAATAGGTCTCTAATATTTGCTCCTTTTCCAGCCCGGAATTCCAGCCGCCAGCATTCTCCCTCTTCATGTAAACCTTGTAAAATAAGAGAGAAAAGGCATAAGTATTGTGACATAATGAGTAATAACAGCCCATAATGCAATAAATATCAATATCAAAGCATGATGCAAAATGGATGTATCACTCCTCTCCCATTGTAATCCAAAACCAGCGCTGCTCCTCTCCCGTTCAAATCCGAAACCGGTGCCGCTCCTCTCCTCTTCCATTCAAAAACCACCGCCAGCGAGTGAAGGTGCTATGAAGAAGTAGATCGATGGAGGAGTACAACCGATACGTGAGGATCGCAGACGGCGACCCTATGAAGCTAGCTAGGATGTTGGAGATACAGTCTTGGTTTGACAACAAGGACCAACTAGTGGCAACGGCGACATCCATGGCCAAATATCTGCAACAGAGTGAAAAGGCGGCAATACTCCCGAAGGGAGTTGCGCCGGAGTACATAGAGCTGCTCCTCTGGGCCATGGAGCAAACAGATTCACCGAATCCGATCGTGAGGCAGTGATGGTGGGAGTATCGATCCCAGATGGAGCATCCACCAGAGATTGAAGGATCGAGCATCTACAGGGTGTCGTTTGTGAGGGTGTCGTACCAGAGCGAGCCGGTGGAGTCTTCGTCGACCGAACCCAACTAAGAGGAGAAAAGCAGTTGGCCCGATGATGCTTCCCCGCCATCCTCTCCCTCACCGTTCACATCGTCTCACGGGGCGGCTGTCTGCCATCGAGGAATAGGAGGGGACTACCCCCCAGCAAAATAGTCGGGCCGGTTGTGAATTGTTAAGAGGAGCTTAGGGTTGTCAGTATTTGCAGGCTGTGAATTGTGTTTTGTATTGTGTATTTTGAGAGTACTTTTAGATATGAATGTCTTTGGAATTTCAGATTTGCAGTATTGAGCATATGAAGTATTTTATGAATTCTAGAGATCTATTTTTAGAACTTAAAAATGTAGTTTCATAGTAGTACAAAAGTGCAGATAATGTGATTCTCAGAGAAGAAACTACAAGTTTCAGTTTCAGATAAGAAACTGCAACTTTCCGAGGAAGAGCATTTATATTAACACGGTGTTTTCAAACAGGGATAACATCATGTTGGAAGTTTTATTCATGGTCAAAAATGGAACTACCCGCCAGTTAACATTCACGCATAGCACATCTTCATATGATGCACAGTCAAAAAGATATGATATTTTCAAAATGCCCACACAATGTCGAGTGTGCGAAAAATAGAGAAAATGAGGAACGAAGTTTTGGCAAGTGTTGGACGTGGTGTGCGTAGATGACAATGGGGACCCACATGTCAATAATGGGAGAGGCAAAAAAATTAGAGATATTTTCCCTGCATCCGGTGAAATCGAACCCGAGCGGAACATCGGTCGGGTACTGTCACTTAGCCACCGCGCTAGTTTAGTAGATTCGGTACAAATAAGGCACTGTCTCAGGTGGTCCGAGCTCATCCTACGCCTTTGTGCGCTCACCGCGGCGCTGCTGTCTGCCGTTGTGAACATGCTGAACAAACGAGGGGAATCTGGAGAGGACTGTACATGAAGAGGCGGACAGTTGAAACCCACCAGGTCTATGGCCGTACGCAAGCAAGTGCCTCATTGAAAAAATACTTCCTCCTAATGCTATACTAACGTTGGGGCCCACGGGTTTGTCAACGTAGTTACATTTTTTTAGGTGCTTCAACGTAGTTACTAGAGGAGATAAATTTACAATGAAGCCAGGGAGCTGGCAGGTATCATTTATTATCACTGGGGCAGCAAGTATTAGCTGGGTTGTGGGCTGCCCGTCAAGGCTTTCTTTTCTAACATGCGCAGCCCACGACATGTCGGTTTATATTTTCTTGAGGGTTGTCATGTATCAACCGGCCTATGGACCTCCAATCCGAGGTTTTATTTTTCCTGAAATATTGGCAGCCTAACTTATATATATATATATATATATATATATATATATTTGAAGAAAACGCAGAGGTCTGTTCTATTTTTCTATATAAGAATAGGAACAACTGGTCCAACTTATGTTTCCCTTCTAACTATATTATATATATTTAAACTATTTTTATATGTTATTATATATTATTGTTATTGTCATCATATATTTAACAAATACTTACATATATAAGAAAACAATATCCCACAACTTATTAACTTATAAAAATAATTTCTTAACAATAAAATCCTGGATTTTTTTACATTAAGGCAACGAAAGTCCTGGTGATTGTGTATAAAAGCTTGGTAAGATTTAAGGACCAATGTAATAATAAATCACTTTATAACAAAATGCTCAGCCCCTGATTATTTTTTGATAACATTGCTGCGTCCAACCCAACATTATAATTAGAATCAGCCCAGCAAAATCGTGTATTTCAATAAAGTGCAAATGGCCTGTAATTTTGTAGGAAAAAATAAATGGGCCGCATGGATGCTACATTATTTGTTCACCTAGCCCAGCAAATGGACTGTAATTCTAAAAAAGAGATCAAATTGACTGTAAATTCTGAAAATGAGTTGAATATGTGCCACATTTTTGGAGGCTGAAATGTGGGCCAATAGGTCGAAGTCAACACAAGTCGTTGTCAACTTAGTCAACAAATGATTATGACATCATTAGCCGTTCGATTCACATCCAACTACCGTCATCCATCTTCAGTCTTTCGCCTTCTTCCTCCAGCGCCGCCGGGACCACCTTCTCCCGCCTCCTGCTACTAGCAGCTCTACTTAGCACGCTTCGCTGTGAAGCGCTACCCCACCGCCGGCCAGGCCATCCGTCCACCACTCCACACCTCCTGTTCTTCTTCACCGACTGCCGAACCACACCGCACCAGAACCAGTTAACCCTCGTACACCTCTCCGTCTGCGACTCCACTCCCGCGTCATCCCATCTTTGACTCGTTGCTATCCGGGGCCTCGCCATTATCCACCACCTTGGATGCACTCGGCGCGGCTTGGTCAACACACAAAAAAATGAATACTCCCCCTGCTAGCTAGGGCCCACCATAGTGGGAGGCTGACTTGTGGGCCTACTAAGTTGATGGGGATGGACGGCTTTGTCAACTTAGTCAATATGAATGATTCTAGCTCCAATGACTGTACGATGTCCATCCAACGGCCGTAGTGCTTCTTCAACCTCTAGTCTTCTTGCTCCAGCCCCCCAAACCAGCGCCGGTCGTGCCGCCTGCTCCTGCCTCCCGTGGCCGGCTATGCTGCCGCGAAGGCCTCACCGCCTCCTACTACTCCCACCGTTGGCCGGGCCATCCCTCTACTCACCCACACCCCCTGTTATTCTGTGGCTACACCAGCCTCACACCGCAGCCGAACCAGTGAACCCTCATACTCCTCTCCGCATGGGCATCCACTGTCGCGTATTCCCCAGCTCCGTGTCATGCCCTTCCTAGGCCTCATCGTCGTCCACCGCCCTGGTGCTCTCGGTGCGGTGTGGTCGACGTGGTCAATGAACGACTTCCATCAGAAAAGTACTGTATGTGGAGAGGCTGACAGCTGGGTCCATGGCCGCTGCAAGGAAGTGCAACCTCATTACGCGCAAAATAATGATTCCTCCACCTAATAGCAGGGACCCACCGGACGGGCCACCGTATTTCACAAAAAAAAGGTTCCCCCTAACTACTGGGACCGACCAGCTACATCTTCGCACGCAAGGAAGTGCCTCCATATTACGTGAAAAAAATGGTTTGCCCCCTGACTGCTGGGACCCACCAGCTACATCTTTGCACACAAGGAAGTGCCTGACAGTCAGGACCCACCTGGTCAAAGTGTACATAGCGTTGTCATTCTGGTCGCGAATGTGTACGTACATACTGGTCGATCGGTTTGTCTGCAGGCTGCAGCGATGAACCGTGGCCGAGTAAGGAAGGGCACGTGTCATAGTAGAGGTGCACACGTAGCATGTACACGTACATACAGCCAGGGTGCAAGAAAGTAAATATGTCCATGTACATACATATGGGTGGGGTCTCGAACGCCTACTCGCGCATACATACGGCCAGGGCTCATGTACATGGCTGGGTCGGAACGAAGAAACTGCGTCGTGTTCATCGGGAGCCAACCGGCTTGGACGGAACATCCGATCAAAACGAGGCCTGGTGTACCACAGGACGGAGGAAATTGCCTTGTGTTCGACCGGCCACGATCGAAACGGGATCATGTTCATCGGGAGGGGTCTGGCATACCACAAAATGGAGGAACCGGACTTCTTTTGGACCTCCTACGGTCGAAACGGGGTCCTGTTGATCGAGACGGGTGTGGTGTACCGCAAAACAGAGGAAACCGACTTGTGTTGGAGCGCTACGGTCCAAATGAGGGTCCTATTCATCGGGAGGGGTGTGGCGTACCGCAAAACGGGACTCCATGGGATACTGTTCATCTCCATCGTCGACTGCCTCCATGGGCTATTGTTCATCCATCGTCGACCTCCTCCAGCCTCCACCAACAACTATTCATCCATGGGCTCCTATTCATCTAGCCTCCATCGCTCCTCCACCGGCTACTATTCAACCAGCCCTCTCCACGGGGTCCTGTTCAACCACCCCTCCACAGGCTACTGTTCATCCAGCCCTGCACTGGCTACTGTTCAACCAGCCCTCCATGGGGTCCTGTTCATCCAGCCCTCCACCGGCTACTGTTCCACCAGCCCTCCACGGGGTCCTGTTCATCCAGCCCTCCATGGGGTCCTATTCATCCACCCCCAACCGGCTCAATCGGGGTCCTGTTCATCCAGCGGCAACAACCCCTACTACCACGGGGTCCTGTTCATCCAACCCCCACTGAGAACTGTTCATCCAAAGCCCCTCCCCCAAAAACGCTCATTGTTCATCGAGGGAAGGAGGCAGCAAGGTTCGATCGGCTTTAGTTAGCAACAGTAGAAAAGAAATTGCTCGATCGGGTTCAGTAACGCGTAGCTTGTAGTGCAATCGCTCGGGTTCAGTAGGCGAATGCCTCGCTCGGGTTCAGTTAGAGCCCAACACCTCTGAAACTGCAATCATGCCCTTAATCATATTTTGATGTTGATGACAACATGTATGTTGGGACTAATCATGTTTATCTCAGGATTATGTCTTAAAGGCCGTGTATGGATCATGACTAGGGAAAAATGCATATAACTCAAGATCGGAGATACAAGACATTAGCCTTGGCTTTGTTTACGGTTTGTTCTTGAGTATAGGTATCCCGCACTATTAAGAGGGGATCGCTGGATCTAGTGAAAGATTTGCTCAAACCCACCAACTCTAGTTTGTCTCTCCGGACGTCCGGTACTCTATGGATGTCTGATCCCTCTCAGCTATCCGGATGTCCGGCTCTCTATAGTCGTATGATGTTTCTCTTACAGAACGTTATTCATGAATTTTCGAACCTCTCTGGATGACCGGCATGTCTCGGACGTCCGGTATTTCCTTCACAAAACCATATTTATGGATTTCCGGGCCTCTCCGGACGTCCGGGCTCGGGACGACCGACACGTCTCGGACGTCAGTGTGTTGTGTACTGATTCGTGGCTTATGTGTTCCCAGCGGTCGGACGACCGATATCTGTCGGACGTCCGGACATATTTGTGCCACCGGACGTCCGGTGCTATTTGAACGCCCGACCTCTTCTGTGCACTTAAGTGGCTCAAACGGTTACTTTTTCCACACCCACTATATATAGGCTTCTCCCTTCCACGGCATGAGGTTTACCATTCACTTTGAGCTTGCTAAGAAAACTTTTCATTCTCTCTCTCAATCCTCTACACCAAATCCTAGATCCCCAAGTGATTTAGGAACATTTGAAAGAAGTTCTCCAATCAAGTGATAGATCCACTCCTTCCCCTTACCAAAGGAATTCGTGATTTGAGCAAGTCTTGAGCTTTTCCCCATCGTTCTTATTACTCTTGGAGGTTGGAGACTCCTAGGCGGTAGGAGTCTTTCGGAGAGGAATCGACCTTTGTGATTACCCTCGGAAAAGTTTGTGAGGGTTTGGAGACCACCCTAAGGTCTACCACTAGTGGTTGAGAAACGCCTCCGTGGTGTTGTCTCAAAGGGAGAATAGGGTGAGCCTTCATGGCGCTGGTGTGCCTTTGTGGTAACATCCACCTCTCTAACGGTGACTAGCTTCCCTCCAAGGAAGTGAACATCGGCATACATCCTCGTCTCGCGGAGTTGTGGTTATTCCTAACCCTAACTTTCTACCTGTGGTTACTTGTCTCTTGGCACTTAGTTATATCATATTGTGGTTGCTTACTTACATACTCGTGTTACTTGCTTGGTACTTAGTACAACACTTGCAATTGTTAGGCTCACCTTCATATTCCGCATTATTGCCTAAAATTGCTAAGTAATAATTAAAATTTGTAATTGTACCTATTCACCCCCCCTCTAGGTCCTTCTCGATCCTTTCAATTGGTATCAGAGCCTCGTGCTCTATTCTTGTGGCTTAACCGCCCTAGAGCGAGATGAACCCCGATGGGACTCCCCTGGTTGCAGATCTGAAGGATAAAGGGGAGGCTTCTTCTTAAGTCAAGTCCTTTATGTCTGAGGATGTAGAATGGGACCTTGCTAAGAAAAAAGAGGAGCATGATGCTTCTCTTGAGGCCTTGGTACAAATGAGATTAGCAACTTTGTCCATGGTGCTTGCACCACTCTTGGGTGGCGTGGCTTCAAGGCCAACTGTGCCTGCTCCGTCAATTGGTCAACAACCTCCACTACAAAAAAAATACACTTTCGTGATGATACGTGTTTGTCAAAGTAGGTCGCGTTTTTTGTCATGCATGTACATCCATGACGATTTTATGACAGAATCAAGATAGTCATCCTGTGCTGTTGTAGAAGTCTTCCATGACATTGCATATCATCACGGAAGTGTCCACTTCCATGAAGATAAATCACGCGTTGCAGAAGTGCTTTCGTCAAGGGTGAGCGACACGTGGCATCCACCGCAACGGAACGCCGTTAAGCTATCAGGTCGGGTTTTGGATCCGATAACCCGTTAACAGCCCCGACCAATAGGGATTTTCCACATGTAAAATCATCATTGGCTGGAGGAGACACGTGTCAGCTCCGCGTTGGCACAGGTGTCACTCATCCAATGGGCAAGACGCGCCTATGATATGTTGACACGTGGACCGGCCCATCAAGTTTAAATGGGCCGGCCCAACTAAAGGCGCACAAGATTTTACAGACCATAATGGGCCGGCCCAGCTAAAGGCCCATGAGATTTTTCGGACCATAATGGGCTGGCCCAGCTAAAGGCCCACAAGATTTTGTAGGCCATAATGGGCCGGCCTAGGTAAAGGCCCACAAGATTCTTGTGTGCCACAATGGGCCGGCCCAGGTAAAGGCCCACGAGATTTTGCCGACATTAATGGGCCGGCCCAGCTATAGGCCCACAAGATTTTGAGGACCCTAGTAGGCCGGCCCATTAACTGGCTACCATTTTTAGGCCAAATGTCGGCCCATATTTGATCCGGTCCATTAATAGCCTGCCACGTTCCGGGCCTAATAATGGCCCATATGAGATCCGGCCCGTTAAAAGCCTACCACGTTCTGGGCCAAATTACGGCCCAGATTAGGCCCGGCCCTTTAAGAGGCTTTGGGCTAAATTATGGCCCACATCAGATTCGGCCCGCCAACTGGACACTATGCTTTTGGGACCACTTGCTAAAGGCCCATTTAGTAATTCGGCCTGATATTAGTTTTGGCCTGTTAAGGGGTCGTGTAACATTTGGCCCTATATTAATTTCGGCCTGTTAAAAGCCCGTCATATAGTTGGTCCTAACTACGGCCCGGTTTGCATCCGGCCTGCTCGCAGCCCACATCTGATTGGGCCAAACAAGGACCGAGACAATTTTGGCCTGTTAAAAGCCCGTGATCTCATTCGCACAATCATGGGCCGGGGTCTATTTCGGGCTGCTGCCAGCCCGTGAGCTGTTCGGCACGTTTCAGGCCCAACCTACTTCTCAGCCTCCTAAAAGCCCATTGAGTTTTATTGCGAAAAGAGGGCTGGGGGTTACTCGGCTTATTAAAGGGCCCAATCTACTAGTGGCCGGGTTTACTTTTGGCCTTTTAACGGACCAAGATGACGGGGCCCATGATGCGGATCATATACATCGTGATTACATGACGGCCCGAATATGTACCATAATTTTATGGTTTGGCCGGTTTACTGCGAAGACAGGATATATATACAGTAAAATAACTATAGCGTCGTGAATAAGAAAAAACGTAGACTATACAATAAAGAAATTACGGCATATTGCATCCACTGGGCATCAAAGTATGCCACTATGATAATAAAGCACAAGCAGACAACAGATTACATACACTAGGCATCAAAGATCGCCACTAGTGCAAATAAACACGCTGACAAAATAATATATAAAACCGACAGCACTTCAATAGAGTTCAAGAAAGGTTAGCCCTGCTGGGGAGCTGCAGCGCAAGAAGCTGAGCAAGCTGATGAGACTGCGCTTGTTCAACACTTATATCTTCCTCACTCTGAAAGATAAACAAGCAGACAGATGACAGGTTTTGCACATAAAAGTATCAGTGCTGACAATTCATCACATTTCTTACTAATGAATAAAGTGACAAGGTTTAAAATTGCATTAACACAATATGGTATTGTTCAGGTCAAGACATGGCAGGAAATGACGTTGTGAAGGAGTTGGCAGCTTCACAACACCACTGGATTACAGATCAAGAACTCAGAAGTATCAATGGTTAGTGTGCTGTCAATTTATCCCATTTCATATTGGCAAATAAAGAGACGGTTTAAATAATAGTAGAATGATATGACATTGTTCATAGTTAAGACATTGCAGAATATGACATTGTGCTGTAGAGTGTAGGTTCACCACACCACTGGATTACAGATGAAGAACAGAAACATGCAGTGCAAAAGAAGATCACTTGCTCTGTATAGTTTAATTTACATGGTATGAAGAAGGAACTTGGTTGTACAACTGAAAACTTAAATTGAGAAGGACAAACTTTGGTTTATGAACTACATAATAAACTTTAAACATGCAATTTGATGCAAACACCAAAAATAAATAGTTGTTGCAGTCATGCCTAACCAAATATACACAACAAAGTTTGAAGGCTTGAGAAGGACAAACTTACATTATTGGTGAAGACAGGCTCTATAAAGCCCTTGTCCATGCTGATGGGGGGGGGGCAATTCAAGAAGTTTACCATAGAATCTTCTTCATAAGAATTGCCTTTATTCTACATTTTGTTAAGTGTAAATATAGATGTGATAATATACGAAAAAATGGAGAATATTTAAGATAAGATGAACAGTGATGCTACATAACCAAGTAGCTATAAATGTAAGTATAGCGATACAGGCAAAAGGTATAGCCAAGAGCAATGCACAGCTAAACTTCTTCAGTACCAACCTTATGGTAAGAGTAAATATAGATCTGATGTGTAGAAAATGGAGGGCAAAGGAAAATAAGCTGCAAAGTGATGGTACATGAACAACTACCTGTCAATATAAGTACACTGATAAAGGGCATCATGTACTTATAAGAACAATGCAGAGCTAAAAAAATCATTGGCATTGGATATATTCTACATTAATGTAACCATTCATACCGATCAGATAATTTGGAACGAACAATTGATAAGCAAGCTATCATGCATACTGTTGTCACATAATGAACCAGGTATGTATGCAAGTACAGTGGTACAGGACAACAGGTACTAACAAGAGCAAAGCAGCGGGCATCATATTTGTGATATCCTGTCGTTCTTTTCAAACTGGAATTCTTCTTCGAGCAGATTTCCTGCAAAAAAGATCCGTAAGGCACATGCGGAAAAGTAGAAGTTCAAATTGTCATGTGATTTCATAGACAATACCTCATCCTGGGAACGAGACCAGTGCATAAAAAGGTTTCTCCATTCAATGTCTTCTAAATTTAGCACAGGAGACTTCACCGGAAATTCGTTTATAGACTTGCCATCAAAGTGTTATTTCCTCAGGTAACACCGATACTGCTCCAATGCTTCCTTGAAAAGCACAAGCAAGCTTTGCTCGTCATGACTATCCAGATTGATCCTTGCCTAGTTACAACAATGTAATGTAAATCATTGATGTGTTCAATCAGCAGAAAACAGGAAAATAATAACCATGAATAATAGCACTTACACGTAAGTTGGATAGGAAGATGTGAAAATGGTGTTTGTCTTCACTATAACCTTCCCATGATGGGAATATATGCACGTAGTCCCTAACAACATTGAGAGCATTTTGTTTTAAACTGGGAATAAATGGAATGGGGTTCCAATCTGCAGGAATTGGCCGTCTCTGCAGTTGGGATAGGTCTTCGGCCGGTGGACTTGCTGTACTTTTTGCTGGAGTGGGATTTTTTTGTGGTACGGCTGGTGCTATGGCAAATGAAATCGGTATACCTTTTGCTGGAGTGTAGGTCCTGTGTGGTGGGGCTAGTGGTGTGGCCAGTGAAGTATGGGTATAGTCTGCTGGAGTCGGTCCTACGTTTTGTGTCACCGGTTGTACAGCCAATATAAGTGGGGTGCTCTCTGATTTCTCCGGCACCACCATGTTTTCCAAGGACTTTGCTGGTGCTCCATCAGGTTCGGAAATCACCCTCTTCCTTTTTGATGTTTGATGCACAAGAACAACATTTGAGTGAAAAAACATGGTATGATGACAGATGGAATATGTATTGATAATGGATGGACATGGCATCTCGACATATATGATGAGTAAACTAAGCAGATGGCGGTGTAACAAAGTAGAAGAAATACAAGACAACATATGCAAGATACGCGCAATCAATAAAATCTTGCCAAACTAGAACAGGCACCTTGATGGGTGAACAGGACAGGCCATCTGCCTTTGACTCCTCGATGTTAGAATAGTCATTAGGATCATATTCTGAACAAGAATCAACAGGTGGGGAGCGTATGAGTTTCATTGCATCCAGAATGGCACTCAATGCCTTGGTGCCAATTTTATAAGTCATTGCAGTGTTTAGCTTCAAGAGTGGATTGCTGCTAGTGCAACACAAAGCAGCTACACAGATCATAATGTAGATATAACGGGGAAAACCGTAAGCATTAGAGTAAAATCAGCAAAGTGGAACTTGCTAGAATATATGTGCTAGTACTGCCGGTACGGCTAGAAAGGCTTCGGAAACCAGTTCTCTTCAACTGAAGGTGCGGTACTGTTAATATCAGTGTAACTCTCAAAGGCGACACAGCTCCCCGCATTTCCTTGCTATTCTTATAGGATTCAAGTGGGCAGGTCACTACAAATCCTATTCCTATGTTTACAAAATCGTACGAATCAAAGAGGCTCAAAGTGTCCATCACAACCGACCCTATAGACCTCTATACTGCAAATTCCCATGCTCATCTATAGTACAAGGAACATATTGTACTACTATCATACTCCCTCTGTTCCAAAATATAGGTCTTGGTAGAGATTTCCACTATGGATCACATACAAATGTATCCAGATACATTTTAGAGTGTAGATTCACTCATTTTGCTCCATATGTAGTCCATGGTGGAATCTATACAAGGACTTGTATTTAGGAATGGAGAGAGTACATATTAAAGAAGAACGGAAGAGGAACATGGTAAAGAAGAGCAAGCAGATTTTGGATAATAAAATGTTGGTTGCACAGTGCCCACACATGATGAACCAGAGCGCATTAGGAATGCAACTCCTAGCTGTCTCTCGACCATATCAGGCGGTTGGATGAAGATTCTACGTCTCCTAACCCTTCTTCTTCCTTGTCTCTGATTCTTCCCAAACAGAACACCGCACGGGCCGCCCGCCGGACCATCGGCCCCCACCGCCTGTGTTCCTCCGCCACCCCCACCCCCCACCCGTGTCGAGTTTTCTATGTTCCGCGAGGCCCCACAACCACCCAAGCCCCTTCGTTCGCACCGGCCAACTTCGGCGAGCTCTGTAAAATCGACTGACCCAATTTTGAAATTTAGTCTACTGTGATTTAACTAGTGTGGAATATAAAAGGGGAAAACCATAAGCATTGGGAGTATAGTGTTGAGCATGCCATGGCAGATTTGAAGGTGCAAACCGGACAAAGGCAACTTCGCAACCAAGACAAGAAATCAGAGTAAAGCAGTGGCGATCTATTTTCTTGCTGTGATAAATAAGTTGAGCAGATACAAAATAGTACTGCCTCTGGTGTGGCGCCGTGTATGCATCTGCTGAGAATTTGACGGTGCTACGGTAGCGATGGCTGTCAGCGGCGTGGAAGCAGATCTAGGAGGGTAGACGGTGGCGGCAGGGCGCGGTGGACGAGACAGTCGTAAGAGCGGCGCCGACAAGGTGGACGATGGCGGGGATGAAGCGAGAGGACGGGATGCAAGGATCCCGGTTCGAAGCCGTGGATGAGAGAGGTCGATCTCTTGTAATAGACGACGGCATCGGGGTATCAACTCCGGCATGGTGGAGGAGGACGGCGGTGGATGGGGTGGCGGACATCGACGGACGAAGGAGGCTGGGGTGGAGAGGGTGTTTTGGCGCCCATGGAGTACGAATGGGGAAAAGGGAGGTAGAGAGGAAGGGGGGAACCATGTATTCAGGGCGCGCTTCTCTCAAATGCGAGGAAATTTACAAACTTAGCCCTTGTTTCAAATTGTCTACATCACAGCAATATTAGTCGGTTGGGGATAGGACGGTAATCTTGCATACATCGAATATTTGCCGACGATAGTTTCTTTTTGGTGCCCACCATGTATGAATATGAATCGGGGAGGGAGTCGATTTCGGCCGAGGATACACTATGTTTTGGCGCCCGCCGTGTATGAATCCGGGTGAGAGGCGGTTACGTCACGTTTGGGTGAAATTACAAACCTACCCCTTGTGGGAGTCCTGGATAAGGGGGTATCTAGAGAGCCGGACTATATACTTTGGCTAGACTGTTGGACTATGAAGATGCAAGATAGAATACTTAGTCTCATGTCCGGATGGGACTCTCCTTAGCGTGGAAGGCAAGCTTGGCGATTCGGATGTAGATCTCCTCCTCTGTAAACCGACTTTGTGTAACCCTAGCCCCCTGCGGTGTCTATATAAACCACAGGGTTTAGTCCGTAGGACACAACAACAATGATACCATAGGCTAGCTTCTAGGGTTTATCCTCTCTGATCTCGTGGTAGATCAACTCTTGTAATACTCATATCATCAAGATCAATCAAGCAGGAAGTAGGGTATTACCTCCATCGAGAGGGCCCGAACCTGGATAAACATCGTGTCCCCAGCCTCCTGTTACCATTAGCCTTAGACGCCCAGTTCGGGACACCCTACCCGAGATCCGCCGGTTTTGACACCGACATTGGTGCTTTCATTGAGAGTTCCTCTGTGTCGCGCGATAAGGCTTGATGGCTCGTCTCGTTGTCAAAGACAACATCACCTCCCAGGGAGGCCTGGCTCTAGGCCAAACTCTCCGGCTGGGCGGCTTCGTTATGACCGCCCGATCGGCTGTTGCGCCAACGATGACTTCTCAGGTCATTAAAAATAGCCTCCATGTTGATTCGGAATTTGCCGAACAGATGGACCCAATGGAGCTCTTCTCCCTCAATGAGCTCTTGGATCGCATCGCCGCCCTAGGCGTCGCTACGGACTATGACCGGATCGGGCTTAAACCCGACCAAAGGGAGATTCACTCTCCACCAGTCACCCATGAGATAGCGGTAGTGGAAGAGCATCATCCTAATTCTCCCTCTACTTTGAGGACAAACTATGTCCGGATTTCTGAGCTCTCCGAGCCCGACACCCGCTCGCGGGAGGACATGACCCAGGCCCCGGACTCAGGATCAGATGGCGGGCCGAAGAAATCGGGAAACGCCCCAGAACCCGAGCCGTTAAGCTCGGAAGCCTCTTTGCCCCTTGGTCCGAGATCGGGTCGGGATTCGGATTCAAATCAACCCACCCACCCAGATTTTTCCAATCTTTCCCATATCAGACAAGAGCCCCAAGAAATAGTACATCATAAGTGGGCCAGATTCCTCCTTGTGATAAACAGGGTCAAGGACTGTCGCAAGGCAGATGCAATCTCCCTCTTTTGCAAAAATTGCACGGACAAAGGGATTCTCAACGCTATAGTCATCGTGACATAGTACACTTCGCTGACTTAGCGGGCATAGTACAAAAGTACTGCGCGATGGAAAGCGCCTGGAAAACCCAAACAAGTTTTTGGGACAATCCGGCTCTAGCCAAATCCTCTGTCCGAACTAAAAGGGTAAACTCTCGTAAGTCACCAGATTCAAGTACCAAAAAAATAAAACCCGCCACAAGGCGCGGAACCATATTGGAAAAATGGCTAAACGGGCCGTGCAAGATTCATAGCACACCGGATACCATGCCAACGCATAGCCTTAGAGCATGTTGGATACTCCGGCAGGTAGCAAAGAGCGGCGGGGATCTCGTCATAAAACATACAGTAGAGCAACATCCCTCCGGAGACAACAATACGGTATTTACAGTCTTCGAGACTTTTGCCTCAAATAATAGGCGCAAGCAATCTCAGCGCAGCCTCACAGAAGTTTGCCATGTGGCAACAATAAACCCATGGAACGACACGACTATAACTTACAATGCCAGTGACGAACCTCAATTCCGAACAGTCCAAGCACCAACCGCTTTGGTCCTCAGCCCAATCGTGGATGGCTTCAGGCTCACTAAAGTGCTCATGGATGGCGGAAGTGGACTAAACCTCATCTATGAGGAAACGCTTAACAAGACGGAAATTGACAAGAGCCGCATTGAACGAAGCAGCACGACCTTCAGGGGAATCATCCCTAGTCGGGAGGCACAATCCGCGGGAAAAATCACACTGGATGTGGTATTCGGCACGCCGAAGAATTACAGGTCCGAAGAAATTACATTCCAAGTGGCCCCGTTCAGCAGCGGATACCACACCCTCTTGGGGCGGGACGCATTCACTAGTTTTTAGGCTATACCCCATTACGGGTACATGAAGCTCAAAATGCCCGGGCCCAATGGAATCATCACTCTAGCTAGTGATCTGGACGTCGCACTCTACGCCGAAAATAAAACCGCCGCCCTTGCCCTGGAGGCATTATCAGAAGCCCTTGCGGCCGAAGAACTGACAACACTGCGAGCAACTGTGGACAGAGACGACGTGATACTCGACAAGCGACCTAAATCCACCTCCTTCAAGCTAGCAGACGAGATAGTCAAATTCCAGGTCCACCCAATAGATCCTTCAAGACAGCTTCCATCGGGACATAGCTGAACCCCACAATAGACGTCGCACTGTGAGACTTCCTGCGTGAAAATTGGGATATCTTCGCCTGGCATCCTTCAGACATGCCGGGCATCCCACGCAGGCTGGCCGAACACAACCTCAATATACTGAAAAGATACAAGCCAGTCAAGCAGACTCTTAGATGCTTCTCAGAGCCTAAGCAGCAAGCCATGGGAGAAGAGCTAGCCAAGCTACTCGAGGTCGGATTCATCAGAGACATCAAACATCCGGATTGGCTAGCAAACTTGGTAATGGTACCAAAAAAGGACAATTCCTGGCACTTGTGTGTCGATTTCAAAGACCTTAATAAAGCTTGCCCTAAGGATCCCTTCCCCCTTCCCCGCATTGATCAAATAATCGATGCCACTGCAGGACACGACTCATTGTGTTTCCTCGACGCATACTCCGGATACCATCAAATAAAGATGGCGGAGTCCAACCAGGCCGCAACTGCCTTTATCACTCCGTACGGCCCCTTCTATTTCAACACCATGCCCTTCAGGCTCAAAAACGCCAGTGCAACCTACCAACGCATGATTCAGACATGCGTGGAAAAACAAATCGGCAAGACAGTAGAGGTCTACGTAGACGACATGGTCATCAAAACAAAACACATCGAAACTTTAATAGATGACTTGAGGCTTACGTTCGATAATCTCCGAACATAGGACATCAAGCTCAACCCTGAGAAGTGTGTCTTCGGAGTACCCTCCGGAAAATTGCTCTGCTTCATCATTTCCAATAGAGGAATTGAAGCCAATCGGGCAAAAATCCGAACTCTGTCACAGTTGGCTATCCCAACATACCTCAAGATGCATGGCTTCGGAGTACCCTCTGGAAAAAACTAACTGGATGCATGGCTGCCTTAAGCCGCTTTATCTCCCACTTAGGAGAGAAGGCACTACCTCTGTATCGCCTTCTTCAACGCACCGAACACTTCAAGTGGACGGATGTGGCCACGGTCGAACTGGAGGAAATAAAGGCACTCTTGGCCACAAACCCAGTCCTGACCGCGCCAAACATTGGCGAACCCATGCTATTATACATAGCCACAACAACCCAAGTTGTGAGCGCAGTTCTCGTCGTCGAACAAGAGGCAGACGGACACAAGTTCCCGCTCCAAAAGCCGGTATATTACGTGTCCACTGTCCTCAATCCATGCAAATCTCGGTACCCACACTATCAAAAGATAGCGTATGTAGTGTTCATGGCATCCCGGAAACTACAACACTACTTTCAAGAGTGTTCGATCATGGTGGCCTCCGAAGTACCACTCAATGACATAATAAATAACCGCGACGCAATAGGCTGAATTGCTAAATGGGCTATAGAGCTCCTTTCGTTCGACATAACATACAAACCACGGCGGGCCATTAAGTCGCAAGTACTGGCTGACTTCGTCACCGAATGGACAGAAGCCGAACTCCCTAAAGAGTACGACGCGTACTCAAATTGGATCATGCATTTTGACGGCTCCAAAATGCTGGCCCGATTGGGAGCGGGTGTCCTCCTGACATCCCCCACCGGAGACACGGTGCAGTACGTGCTCCAAATATTATACACAGACTCCAACAATGCAACCGAATACGAGGCTCTGTTGCATGGTCTTTGGATGGCAGTCTCCATGGGCATTCAACGCCTCGAAGTGCGCAGGGCCTCGAACCTCGCAATATCTCAGGTAAATGGAGACTTTGATGCCAAGGACCCGAAAATGGCGCCCTATCGCAATGCCATCCTCAAAATGTCAGCTCGGTTTGAGGGGCTCGAATTCCACCATGTGGTCAGAGAAAATAACCAAGCGGCCAATATCCTCGCCCGCATCGGTGCTAGACACGACCCCGTCCCACCTAAAATCTTCTTAGAAAGGTTGTTCAAGCCGTCTGTGGCATGGGAAGGGGAGTCCGGCACTATTAGTCCGGCTCCAAACACAACCCCAGACTCTGAACCTTCTGACGTAATCGGAGGCTCTGCCACCGAAATAACATCTTTGGCCCACGAAATAATGGCTGTCATCGCCCCATGGACCTAGCCCTTCTTGGCCTACCTTAATAGGCAAGAGCTCACCGAGGACGAAAATGAGCCACGTTGTATTGTGCGACGCTCTAAAGCCTACAAAGTCCATGAAGGAGAGCTCTACCAGAAGAGCGCCACCGGAGTGCTCCAACAATGCATCTCCGAAGAGGAAGGGCGGCAACTCTTAGCCGAAATCCATTCCAGACTAGGCAGGGCACCACGCGGCAGCCCGAGCTCTCGTAAGCAAGGCCTTTCGTACAGGATTCTATTGGCCGACAGCCCGGGCGGATGCACATGACCTTGTCCAACATTGCGTTGGTTGTCAACTATTTGGCAATCAAAGCCATATGCCCCCTACCGCTCTCCAAACGATCCCCATAACTTGGCCCTTCATGGTCTGGGGGCTGGATATGGTGAGACCCCTTAAAGGGGGGAGCCATAAGAAAAAAATACCTATTGGTCATGGTGGACAAGTTCACCAAATGGATAGAAGCCAAACAATTAAAACGGCCGAATCCGGACCAGTGATAGACTTCATATCAGAGGTTGTACACCGTTACGGTGTCCCCCACAGTATTATCACCGACAAGGATCAAATTTTACAGCCGAGGAGGTGAAACCTTGGTGCAGCAAAATGGGCATTAAGCTCGACTACGCCTCTGTCTATCACCGCCAAACAAACGGTCAAGTCGAACGTGCAAATGGCCTTATTATGAGCGGCATCAAACCCAGACTAGTGCGATCCTTGAAGGAATCAAACACGCATTGGGTCGAGGAACTCGACTCCGTACTCTGGGGGCTGCGGACCACGCCGAATCACACCACCGGATACACACCATTTTTATGGTGTACGGTGCAGAAGCAGTGCTGCCCTGCGATATAATTCATGACTCACCTTGCATGCACATGTACGAAGAGAAGGAAGCCGAGCTAGACCGGCAGGACAACTTAGATGCTTTGGAGGAGGAGCGTGATGTCGCTAAAGCCCGTTCCGCATTCTATCAGTAACAGGCTCGAAGGTATCAAAGCAGAGAAGTATGGGCCAAAACTTATAACATTGACGAACTCATTCTACGCCTACCTAAGAAGAAGAAGGACAAGCTCAAACCCAAGTGGGAGGGTCCCTTCATCATTGATAAAGTTCTCACCGGAGGAGCGTACCGTCTGCGCAGTGCATCTGATAACAGACTCGAGCCGAACCCATGGAACGCGGCCAGACTCTGGAGATTCTACGCCTAGCGCCGAACCCAGTGTTCGTCTCCTTAACTCCGCCTCTTCAATTATGTTCTCTTTCCTCCTTTCTCACCCCTTTTTCCTTTTTTATACAACCTTGAAACTATACGGATGCCCAGAGCACTCCAGCCGCATTATGTGTGCACACTATACCTGGGGGCTTCCTATTCGGAAGCTAAATATAACTACTTTAATGGCTTCTTGCCATCCACATATGCATTTTTCTTTCCATATGTTCCTTTTCTTCACCACTATATGCATCGATATGACTTAAGTTTTGGCCATGCTGGGTTGCCTGGCTCTTGTATTTTGCCCTATGTTCCCGTTAATTCGGCTAGGGCATAAGGGCAGCACCTCTGTGATTGTTACTGCCAGTTGAGCCGGATGTGTACCTCAGACTGGGTGAAGCCGAAAGCTAGCGTTCTTAAGGGAATATTCGGTGGGTGAACAAAAAATGTTCTCGTTCCTAACAACGAAAATACCCAGATGTTTTGTTTCCTGCGCTTCTGTTCGCAGTTCGAACATGCACATCGATGCATGCGTACCCAGAGAAAGGAACCCCTAACGGAACTATTCTCTCTGGAAGATGTTTCCTACTATCCATGTAATATAACATAACTAGTTGGGTACTTGTCTGTTCAAGCACTTATGATCCCTACGCCTGGTTTCCACGCATACCCTGGTTTTTCATAAATGTGTGGGTATTCGGATACACCCCGGACTGTCGGATCTGGGGGCTGAAGCGAAAAGGTCCGCCATGACAAATGATTTTCAATCCGGCTAGGGAGTACATGAGCCCATTCAAATTACATAATCATATAGACTGGCTGTACTCTTCCTCTATACCATCCAATAGGCTGTCTAGCTTACAATCCTGCTGGGAATACTTTGCAGCTAATGCTACTTGATCATATACCAAACTAACGAGTATCTCTTGTCCATCTGGCCCAGTCGATCGGACTTCGGCCATATGGTTCGGGTCAGCCTTGGCGTATCACGTCTTCACCATGGCCCAAGCTTCTCTCGCACCTTGCCGGCAAGCTGATATCCTCCATAATCGGAAGCGCCGCCGTGCTCCTTTGAGCATCTCTACAAGTTCGCTCATGCCTCCTGGCAGGGAAGCGGACAGCCACAAAGCCTGGGCAATACCCTGCATCACCTGCCGAGCTCGTTCTTGCAGTTGTGAAAGCTCTTGCAGCATATCTCCTGCAGACCCGGGCATCTCCCCTTTAGGGCATACCGTCAACATACCTGCAGACATAACTCTGTCAATATGCCTCCTCGCCGAACTATACTACAGTTTGTTCAAGCACTTACTACAAATGCCGCATCGAAGCCTCCGGTTCTCCTTCACGGATTCCGCGAGCTGAGCCAGAACATCTTTCAATTCGACGCTCAGTTGGAGATTAGCATCTTGCAGCTTATTCTTCTCCTGGATAGACTGCGTCAGCACGCGTTCGCGCGCCTTCATCTGACTTTGCAGATGCAGCTCATTATCTTCCACAGACTCTGGATTTCCTCTTTGATTGTCTGCCGAATCTTTCGTTAGATTTATAAACCATGCCGAACATACAAACTAGTAGAAGGAAATTCTTACCAGAAGAAGTTTTTTTGGATTCCTCTTGTTCGGCTACATTGGCCTTCATTTGGGCCTTACACTCCTCCAGCTCTTGAGACAACTGGGCATTCTTCTCTACAAGAACCTATGCATTTAATAATCCTTAAATCAGTTGTGCCGACTGTTTCAAGTCTCAGGGGCTACTACTACACATACTTATTAAATTTCCTTACCCGTATATCCTTCACATACTGATCCGTTGCTCTGGCAAGTCCATCTTGAGCAGCGCGGATATAGGCATGTCCAGAATTGAAGGCATTGAATGCCTCTTCGGAAAAAATACCACCGCGGAGTACAGCCCGTCAGCACCGGTGATTCATGGCGCTCTCCACTTCTGAATTTGTGGCGGAAAGCATATCCGTATCCTCCGCAGGAGGACAGTTTGGCACTGTCCCCACGTCAGCCTCCGCCCGTGAATCCGGTCCGGGAATCCGGCTGCTGGAGGCATGGCCGGTAGGGTCCCCAGGCACGGTCTGGCGTTTCCTGTCAGGACATAATTAAAATCGTCACGCCTCGACAAAAAGACCAAATAAACCACGAGGCAAGTTTAATGAATACCTTTGCGTCTACGTATCGCTCCTAACCGCCTACCTTGTCTAGGCGCCTCTTGCTGAGAGGCCCCCGCGGGTTCCGCATGACGTCCCGACCACCGTTTCTATAAAAGTGCGGCATGTGATCATAAGGTACGGCAAAACAAAGGAATCCTTTCAGAAGGTTGGAACCCTGACATTACTTACATGCGACACGGGAAGAAGTCCGGGATAATCCACGATGATGGTCACTAAAGAGCCGCCATTGCTTGCCTGATAGAAGGTGCCGTCGACAAATTCCATGGATATGTCCGGATCTTCTTCAAGTCTGAGGTCGAGAGCCCGGCTGGGATCCTCTGGCTGCAGAGGGGGGGTTGTTGAACTCTTTCACGGCCTTCCTTAGTTCCTGTTTTGAAACGGCAAGGTAAATAATTGTGACAAAGAAGGTAAGAACGAATAGAGTTGAGTAAAAGATGACAACTTACCCAGCTTCGGGGGTTGTACATGGAAAATCCATCCCGCGGTTTAATGCGGAGGAACTCCTCTTCTTCTCCTTTGTACAATTCGGACAGTATCCTCGCCAAAGATGTGGCGGAGTCCGGACCTTCGCGACTGCAGCGGGAGGCATCGTCTTCTCCATTGAAGTGCCACATGGGTTTTCCTCTATATTAAAGTGGTTGCACTCCCCTTATTATGCATATTGACATAACTTTGATTATTGTCAATCCTGATTTGGCCAGGGTTTGTATCCGGCTCATCAGATAGAAGACTTCCCTGTTTTCTTCCTCCTGGGGGCTCCAAGGGCGCCAGCTTTGGCGTTTCTTCAGCGGAGTATTGGTGAACTCAGAAAGGCCCGTCCGGACTGGGTCCGGAAGGGGAACTTCATCAACATAAAACCACTCCGAGGGGCAGTCTTCGAACGCCTTCTTTGGAGTGCCGGACAGGTATCCGGTCTGGGCGATGCGCCATATTTCGGCTCCGCCCACTTGATATATAGATCCCTCCTGGTTGCGGGGGACGAGGCAAAATAACCTCTTCCATAGCTCGAAATGAGCTTTGCAGCCCAGGAATAGCTCGCAGAGAGCAATGTAGCCCGTGATGTGCAGTATGGAGGCGGGGCTAAGATTATGCAACTGGAAACCGTAGAACTCCAGGAGCCTGCGGAGGAATGGGTGGATTGGAAACCCGACGCCTCTTAGCAGATATGGGACAAGGCATACCCGCTCCCCCCGAGATGGGTTAGGGAATCTCTCCGCTTGCTCCCCGCCATTATAGGTGGCTAGTCCAGATCGGACGGGGACCATGTATGCGGGCAGAAGGAACCCTTTGGTCTGCAGCTCTATTAGGCGGCTGTGAGGGATGGAACACTTTTCCCAATCCCCTGGCTTTGAGCTAGGGGAGCGGCGAGCAGGGCTGCGGCGACCGATCATGATGAGATGGCCTATTTTGGACACGCTCTGCGGAATGCTTGCTTTGGGGGAAGATGGTGTGATTTGGATCTGAAGATCCCCGTCTCCTCAAATAGACGGCTCGCCTACGGGAATAGGGTGGCAAATGTAAAAATGCCCCGGCCCCTCGTCTTTGATCGACACGTGGAGGTGGCCATTATTGAAGCACAGGAGCTGAGGAGTACAACCTTACTGGGAGGCCGAACACTATTCGCTACGACAGGTGCACCGGATTTGGAGAAGAACCCGCCTTGCAATGCCGAAGACAATCTGCGCGCCGGACTCATCGTCATTGAAGCCTTGTTCGGGGGCTACTGACGGAGTCCTGGATAAGGGGGTATTCGGAGAGACGGACTATATACTTTGGTCGGACTGTTGGACTATGAAGATACAAGATAGAAGACTTTGTCCCGTGTCCGGATGGGACTCTCCTTGGAGTGGAAGGCAAGCTTGGCGATTCGGATGTAGATCTCCTCCTCTGTAGACCGACTCTGTGTAACCCTAGCCCCCTACGGTGTCTATATAAACCGGAGGGTTTAGTCCGTAGGACACAACAACAATCATACCATAGGCTAGCTTCTAGGGTTTAGCATCTCTGATCGCGTGGTAGATCAACTCTTGTAATACTCATATCATCAAGATCAATCAACCAGGAAGTAGGGTATTACCTCCATCGAGAGGGCCCGAACCTGGGTAAACATCGTGTCCCCTACCATTAGCCTCCTGTTACCATTACCCTTAGACGCACAGTTCGGGACCCCCTACCTGAGGTCCACCGGTTTTGACACCGACACCCCTATCGAAACCTATAGAAATCTAGCAGATTGGCTTTGCGTGGCAGGGATAGGCAGTAGTATTTTCCCTCTCGCAGATTTTGGTTTCGGGCGGTTACTGTGACTTTCCCCGGTTCGTTCAAATTTTGCAGAGTGCACGTTTACCATGCCAACTCAATTCGAATCCCATTTGTATTCTATTTTTTTCGGGCGGGATCCATTTTCAATTGGAATTAAATTCTATATACATCATTTTTATATATACTTTCAAAAGCACAACACCATTTATACATAAATATGGTTTACAAATGGCATGATCACAGATTCATAAGGTTGTATCCATCAATTTGGATTTTCAAATATTTGAAACCACTTTATGTTGAAATCCAATGTATGCATTCCTCGCTAACTGTCTCCAATTAATGTGTGGTTCATGTGTTTTTTTTACTTCTCAAACATGTATAATGTGTTTCACACACGCAACATATAGTGTAATTATGTTTAGACATTAATTGCATATAAACCATGCATTGTTTGTAATTAAAGAACCTATGGATCACCAATATTGATCAACTATATAACATTACACGTATGCCCAAATTCAAATGAATATGCCTGTTTGATACACCAATTTGTGTTACAATATTATCGATGTCATGATCTCTAGTTTAAATATTTGAATCCCCTTTAATCCAGATATTCTTCTCATATAGCTATCACTCATGCTTATATAGGACTATCTCTCCGGACATATACGCGTTCATCGTCGCTCAGATATCTCTCGTGCTACCTGTATGTCGACAACGATCTTTTATCTTCGTAACACATTGACGGTACTCTCTCCCTCGACCTTCATCATTCTATCTCTCTCTAAGTATATCTCGCTCCCTGGTATGTGCCTCTAACTATGATTCTCCATGTGGAATCTCTTTCTCTCACACAGACACAAAACTTTGTCTCCCGGGGTCTCATTTCTCTCTACTATTCACACACCCCTCATACAGAGATGTCTTTCGCTCCTTAGATATGAGAACCTATGACTCTTCCTCTTAAATATCTCTTTCTCACACACAAACACAAACTCTATCTCCCAGGGTATCATATTTCTCCACTGTTTCTTGTATGTCGCTCAAACACTCTCTCTCCCTAGAGATATCTTGTGTTCCCTCATATGTCTCTCTAGCTATCACTCTTGTTGTGAAATCTCATTCTCTATCGCAGACACAAAACTCTGTCTCTTGGGGCCTCATATCTCTCCGATATCTGTTTGTATGTGACTCACATGCACTCTCTCTATCTCTCTCACACCCACACACATAACTCAGCCTTCTGATCCACTCGACTCCTATCTCTAACGCACACTAGCTAGCATCTTTATCTTTCTATTTATCTGTTTCTCCATCAACCTTCTTTCTCGCCCTCACTCTTGCTTCCTATCATGCACACTACATATGTTTCTCTCTACATGCACTCAAGTGCCCTCTTTTTATCTTTCTCTCACACACACATAATTTCACGCTCTGAACCACCTGGCGGTCATCTCCAACACTCAAACTAGCGGATGTCCCTCTAGCTAGCATCTCCATCCCTGTATCTATCTGTAGTTTCTCCATCAACATTTCTTTCTCGCATGGAGTCTTGCTTCCTATCACCCACACTATATATGTCTCTCCATACATGTGCATTTATAGGTTTATCTCTTTTGCACAATCGTTGTGCCTCACTCCCTCTGCTCGCCATAGATGCATGCTCTAGCCCACGCTACTATCTCTTAAAGACAAAAACACATGCTCAATTGTCGGGCCTTCTTCCCTGTATTCTCACATGCATGCATATTGTCATACGGATCCCTCTCCCCCATGTCGTTGATCTTATGACTTATGTCTTCTTTCTTTTATCTCGATCATGCGCGTGCGCATGCAAACACACATCCCACGTATACATGTATACCTCTCACACATGCACGCTCAAGGTATCTATGTCTCCATACGTAGTTAATTACCCTCAACCCTAACGCCACATCGAATTGTTCTCCTCTTGTGTGCACATAACTTCCGCCTGGATGGGTAAAACACACACTCACACTCAACAATCTCCTTCTAGCTACCCCCCCTCTCACTCTTCCCCTATATCCCCGAAACCAATAAGACCATCCCTTTGTTTAATTCCCGCCTACATGCACCATCGATATATAGTATTCTTCCTCGGTGTCTCTCGAACAAACACGTTCTCTCGATGTCGACTCCTCTCACGCGCACACACCTTCTCTTCCCTCTCTACGGGCATTTTCTCTCTCGCACCCCATCGTTGGTGGCCTCTACCATACAATCACCTCTCTATGATAAAGCCATGCACACTTACATTACATCCGCCACCGAGGACCCCGTGACACACACACACACACACAAACATACACACACGCATGCACGCACGCACCCCCCCACACACACTAAGACTCCATCTCTCTCTCTCACACACACACACACAAACACACACACACACACGCGCGCGCGCACACCCACCCACCCCCCCCCCACACACACACTCTCTCTAAGACTCCATCTCTCTCTCTCACACACACACTAAGACTCCATCTCTCTCTCTCTCTCACACCCACACACACACACACTAAGACTCCATCTCACACACACATGCTCTAGGCGGAGCATTTGTTCCTACCACCCTTCATCCAACCTTACCCGTATGATAAACAATCACCTTAATTTACTTGTATAACATGGACAAATTCCACTTTACTTTAGTAGTCAGCAAACTTATCATCTGTACCCTTATAAAAAAACGAGTCAGCGATGATGGTGTGCTTGCCATCTATTAATATAGACCGTCTGATCTATATCTGACGGATAGAAAGTAAACTATGATAATTTTAAAAAAGATACCCGCACCTCTCTCCACATCCTTATCTCCCACAACCTCATTGCTCAGCAATTAAAAAAGGAAGTCTCTGGAACAATCTAGCATGGTGGCCGCTGCCGCCTGCCGACGCCGTCCATCCCCATGCCTCCGCCCATTCCGACCACCAGTCACCACCATGCTCCACTCCTCCTCACATTATCTCTCATCTTTCATTTTTTTCGATGACATTCTCGAGATACCAATTTTCGGATAAAATTCTCGAGATATCATTAGTTTTTACACATGAGATTACTCCCGCATGGGTCAATCACAATAGGTGTTTTGTAAAAAAAACTGCATATTGATGTTCCGTGCAATGCATGAGCATCTTGATTGTAATTATATAACACAAATCACGAGCAGGAAGTGACATTTTTTTACACAACCACGTTAACATGGCCACGTAAATCACTAGCTAAAGTAAATACCATTATACTTATATCCCGATGCAAAAGGTTGAGTACATGTCTGAAGAGTAGAGTCATGAGCATCTTGCTTGTAATTTTATAACGCAAATCACGAGCAGGAAGTGACATTTTTTTACACAGCCACGTTAACATGGCCACGTAAATCACTAGCTAAAGTAAATACCATTATACTTATATCCCGATGCAAAAGGTTGAGTACATGTCTGAAGAGTAGAGTCGCACACACACACTCTATCTCTCAGAATCTCTCTCTCTCACACACACACACCAGTTACGTGACGCCCACTTAAGCAGACACGTATGTTATAGTTTGTGCACCCGCGGGTACACGTGATGCTGTGCATTTATTTAAGCCAAACGGCGAACCCAAACAGTAGTTGCATTCATTCCCCTCCCGCCGCCTCTTCTCTAGACACCTTCGCCCGGTAGCCATGGCTCGGTCGAAGGTAACAACATATGCCATACTCCAGCCGGAGCGGCGCTTTAATATGGAAATTTTAGTGGTCATGCATGCATCTTTTTGTGTTGACCGGTCGCTTCCCGTGGACGTGCGCGGGCGATGGAAGAGGAAGGAGAAGGGAAGCGGGCTGTGGAGTAACGTTTTTTACCACAGTTTCTTTGGAATCTGAGTGCAATAATTGAGTAGTTTTGCAAACTACCAGTACTACACCTGAAACGGTTCAAAACCTATACTCCCTTGCCAGAGTGCGCTTCCCACATGAAACAGTCAGCGTCACCCTGGAGCGTCAGTGCTGCATTAATGCCTGGCCAGAGCGGAGGCGACCTCTCACTGGCGCCGACTTTGAAGTGGCGCGACGGCCGAAAGAGCGCCGCTTCCCGGTGCATGCGACTGCTCCGCGTTGAGACTGGCCATATGCCCTGTTTGGATCCATGGGTTAGGCTAGTCATAGTGGGGAGTAACTTAAACTAGTAATATGCATATGTTACTAGTCTATGTTATTACTACCTCTATAGTGCATAGTATCATAGATTAGTATCATAGGTGGTCTCATTTATTGCCATGCATGACACATAATATACCTATGTTACTATAACCATCCCTCTCTTCTTTAATTGTCTACCACATAAGCATGTTTGTGAGTCCCAAGTGCATGATACTACTTATGTTACCCCCACTATGGCCAGCCTAGAGTTAGTTTGAGCTAGTTGGGGCTCAAATAGCCCTAAAGTATCCAAGCATGAGGGTTTGAATTGGAGCAAGTTGCACCGAACCCACCAAAAAAAACTATCCCACCCAAGAGGTGCTAACTGGAGATAGTCCTCATTGGAACCACTGAAAAATCACGTTTCTCTCTCCATCAAGTGCATTTATTGTCAATCTAACCCTGTCACCCAAACACCTCTTTGGCTACAGTTAGTTCAGGGTTAGTCATGAGTTAGTCTAACCTCTAGCTAAGTTAGAGTATCAAACAGGAGCAGTATAGGACATGCAAGTTGCTCAAAGCATACAGTCAAATTCGTACGTGAAAGGATTTTTTCTTTTTGAAAACGGAACATCAAAGGATTTTTTTAGAATGCTCTTGGCATGTCGCTAACATGTGATGAGTTAACCGACCTCAATAGATGGCAAAAACGCCAGCCCGCCGCACTTTGAGAGAGACGAGGAGGGAGAAACGATAAATGCTGCTGGATTACTAGAGATAGGTGTCGCACGGAAGCCAAGAAATATGGTGATAGCGTGGGTTAGCCATGTACTAGTATGATGTAACTACACAGGGTTGCCGTGTTTCGTACTCTTCTAGTCCACTGTGGAGATGATTGGTTGATTTTGTATCGTTGAACAATATTAAATATTATGAGTGCAGACGCTCCACCACGAGGTTCCTTGCTCCTTCTCGGTCGAATCTATGTTCTTCCACTCTATTTTTTTATGTGAACTTTGTTCATCCTTTTGCCAACACGCGAGACATCTAGCATCAAGGTGCATGTGTTATCACTATGAAAAAAGACACATCCATGACATTTTGGGCCGAAAGAAAAAAAATTCTATCATACATATGACACTTCTATGACGATAATTGTGACAAAACCCGGTATCATCATAGATGTGGTGGGCTCCTACTTCTATGACAAAAAATCATGACAGAAAATGGGCTTTTCGTCCTGGGCGGGCCAGAGACGCAGCTGCATGACATTCTTTGGGCCGTCCATGACGGAAAAAACCATGGTAGAATCGAGGGCGAGGAAAATTTCGAGGAGTTCCCGGTTACGGTGGGCGGTTGGGGGCCGAGCGATGCACGTTTCTCTCGTACACGTACGCGCGTGTGTGCGAGGCGTTGGCTCTAACTGAACCCGAGCGAGGCGTTGGGCTCTAACTGAACCCAAGCAATTGCACTGGGGCTACGCGTTACTGAACCCAAGCGATCGATCGATGGGTGTTAACTGAACCCGATCGAGCGATTCCTTCGCTACTGCTGCTAACTGAAGCCGATCGATGCTGCCTCTGGGATGAACAGTGAGCGCTGCGGGGGGGTGGATGAACAATGAGCAGTGGCGTTGCCTCTGGATGAACAGGACCCCGTGGTGTGGAGGGCTGGATGAATAGTAGGCGGTGGAGGGGTGCCTGTGGAGGGATGGTTGAACAGTAGCCGGTGGAGTAGCGCGCGGTGGAGGCTGGATGAACAGGAGCCCGTGGAGGCTGGAGGAGGTCGACGGTAGCCCATGGAGGCTAGAGGAGGTCGACGGTGGAGATGAACAGTATCCCATGGAGTCCCGTTTTGCGGTACGCCACACCCCTCCCGATGAATAGGACCCCCGTTTCGACCGTAGCGCTGCAACACAAGTCCGTTTCGTTCGTTTTGCGGTACGCCACTGTGACACCCCAAAAATTTGGCCTTGTTTTATTAAATTAAAAATTTTGCCAGGAATTAAAACTTTGGATTTTTGAGCTCCACTTTTGATTTTTTTAATCATTTCCTTCCCTGTTATGATGAGTTTTTCCAAAAAGAAAACTTTTCAAAAATGTTGTTGGACTTGTTTTAACCTCTCAAGAAAAACTTTCCTTTTATCAGTGTAACAAATTAATAATTTTATTGCTTGATCTTTATTTTCTTGAAAATGGTTTTTCAGGGTTAGATGGCCATATTTGCACTTCAACCATTTGATAGATTCACTTAAAATTTCCACAAAAATTTGGAGATGTCATGTGATGTTTTTTAAATCACTTTTATGCAAAAATATATTTCATTCACTAAAAATTTTGAGCCCTACTCTCAATTTTTCTTCTCTGGTCCAGAGTGCATTTTGCACTACAACCTATTTAAATATTCATTTAAAACTTCTACCAAAATTAAGGGAGGTCAGTAGGAGCCTATTATCCCTCTTTGTGCAAAAACTTAATTATGTTCTTTGAAAAATTTGAGTGAATCAACTTCATCTTCATTCTGGACCAACTTGTTGGTTTGTGCAGCAACCATGTTTTTGCTTGCTCTTTAGCCCTTGATCATTTCTCCTACTTGTAGACCCCCATGTTAAACCCTTAAGTCCAGGAGTATGCACCTTTTGGATCATTTTTGGTTCATGAAATAATGTCATTTATTTCCTGTCCAGAATTGAAGTTTTGTAAAACTTGCACTAACAAGTTTCTTCTTTTGTCCAACTAACATCACCACTCTCTCTTTCATCCACAGAGACATTGATCTGGAGATTTTAGCCACTCCAAGAAATGCCTAAGTGCCCTTGGCATTTTGTCAAACACCTGGTGGGCATGGCCAGTTTTGACATGTTTTTGTCTTTGCGTTGTGACCTTGCACCTCGGATCAAACCAGCATGTCCACTAGACTCCCCGTTTCTCCTAACCTAGGTCTGTTAATTGCCAGTCTCAACCAAGCTCTGTAGCATGCTCTGGCATTTCGTCGAGCACACCCAGTGCGTGCACTGGACGCGCCCAGAGCGCGCGTATTGCAGCCGCGCGCCCGAGCCGACACGCTGGCCCCCACGGCTTTGGCCCGCTCTGCAGAACCTTGCCGCGCACTCCCTTTCTCTCCACTACGCGCCAAGCAGCCCCCGCCGCGCCCGGCATGCCAAGCGCTAGCCGCCGCCGGCGCCTGACAGCCCTGCGCTGTTCAGCGCCGCCCAAGCCTCGCCCGCTCGCCACCTGGCCCTTGGAGCAGTGCGAGCTCATCCGCAAGCGTGTCTGCTAGCCCTCGTCGCCGCCACGTCGCCCTAGCTACAGAACGTCGGTTCGCCGGAGAGCTTATCCACGGCCGCCGCGGAACCGCCTTGCCACGCTATAAAAGGGAAGCCCCGAGCGTCTCCAAGCCCTCAGGTAGCCTCATGCCGTCTCACTAGCGCCCCTATCACCACCAATTGGGAGGGAGCAGGTCTTCTTCAACCTCTCCGGTCAGTTCGGCCACCGCCGCCTCCCGGCTCCATTCGGCGCAACCAGAGCTTCCCCCTCTCCGTTCTCTTCACCAGGAACCATCTCATCCTACCGTGAACTCGTTCCCCTGCTTGATTTTGATCGGGAGCCGTCGCCACCACAAACTCACTTTGTCACCGAAGCTTTCCTCCGTCGCGGAGCTCGCCGCTGGCAGCTCCCTCCACCTCCGACAACCCCACGACCACCGGGAGGACCGCCTCGGCCGTGCGGATCCATCCCTACCCTCTGGAGCCCGCGAGGAGCAGCCAAACGCCGGCGACGATCGCGCGAAGACTGGTCAAACATGACCAGTGGGCCAGGCGGGCCCACTGTCAGCGACACCCCGCGCTGACCACGTGAGATTAAGTGAAGGCGTATTATCCCTAGTACGCTTTCCCCGCTCCGAAAGCGTATTCCCCTCCGAAACGTTTTCTTTTCTGTTTTATTTAAAAACAGATTTTGACCAAATGTTTGACTGGCTCTAACTTTTTAAATATAAGTCCAAATAAGTTGATTCTTTTTCCTACCTTCCTCATATTTGATCTAGTTTATTTAAAGATTTATTTGAAAAAATTTCAAACAACTTTTTGTTCTGTTTTTGAAATTGTGTTAATTCAAATATATTTTCAAATAGGATTTTGGGGAAAGAGAAGAAAACTTTCAAAAGTTTGGAGAGCACCCTGCCTTTCCACACATTGAAGGTAAGCATTCTGAATCCCGGCATAATATTTTTGGAGTGATCATTGATGCATTTATAACACCACCGCATTTCGAAGGACTTGTTATTTCATGTGATATGATCATATGCATGGGTGCATGTTACTGATTTCCATGCTGTTGGTAATGGACACACTTGTGATGATAATCACCCTCATGAGCTTGGCATGCATACCGGCAGGAAACCGGGGAAAACCTCTGCCTTGGGTAGGTATGAGTTTGCCGCCGGTCTCCGTCGGGACGGTTCTGTCTGGTATGGCATGGTAAGGTGATATGAGTGGTGACTCTGTTTGATGAAATATATTTGTTATGCTAATCATGCAGGGAATACTTGAACCTCCTGAGTCGACCGTAGATCGAGTCTTGTTCCAGTAACCCCCATACCTGTTTCGTACTGCCACTCGTCTCTACAGCAAGTAGAGTACGGTTCAGTAAGTTGTCAACCTCTTTCTAGCACACACCGTACAGAGAGGCCATGGTGGAAGATACCGGTTGTAACTGGTAGGCAGACCACCTGGTCCGGGGGCATGGGTGTTTCCGGTTGGGACCGAGAGGGGAGGCCACCCCTTAGAGCGCGCGATATAAGTTTGATCCCATGCTACGCGAGGTTGTAGCCTCCCCACTTAGAGTTGCTTAACAGGTGTCGTGGGTGATTCCAGACACGTGTGAGTTAAGCTGGTGTGTGCAAGTTAGGTGTGTTTTCAACAAAAAGACTGTAGACGGAATTAGTCCCGATGGACTAAAGAAATCCGTTACTCGTGGGTAAAGAGTACACCCTCTGCAGAGAATAAACCTATTCGAATAGCCGTGTCCTTGGTTAAGGATTACAGTCTGGGATGGGTCAAGTGTCGGTCTTAGTGTCGGTCTTCGGAGATGAATCTGTTAATCCAGAAATGGAATTACTACTTGTGACTGGTGATAACTATGATTATTATTATTTGACTAAACCATGATGTTATTGTTATTATCGAGTATCTCTGGGATGGTTCTACCTCCGGGATATTCACTATGATTGTTTCTTTTAAAGCCCTTTATGTGGCGTCGCCCAGACGCCCGACTGTGGCATTTCTTTTAAAGCCCTTTATGTGGCGTCGCCCAGACGCCCGACTGTGGCATTTCTTTTAAAGCCCTTTATGTGGCGTCGCCCAGACGCCCGACTGTGGCATTTCTTTTAAAGCCCTTTATGTGGCGTCGCCCAGACGCCCGACTGTGGCATTTCTTTTAAAGCCCTTTATGTGGCGTCGCCCAGACGCCCGACTGTGGCATTTCTTTTAAAGCCCTTTATGTGGCGTCGCCCAGACGCCCGACTGTGGCATTTCTTTTAAAGCCCTTTATGTGGCGTCGCTCAGACGCCCGACTGTGGCATTTCTTTTAAAGCCCTTTATGTGGCGTCGCTCAGACGCCCGACTGTGGCATTACTTGTTATTTATTTCATAAATTTCTTTTATACTATCATGTTATTGCAATTTTATAAATAACTTGCTTGCACGCATCCGAGAATTACTTATCCTTTGTGGCTGACGTCATGAGCATAAAATATTTTTCAGCACATCATTGTTATATTATACCTGTGTTCATAATGTTTGCGAGTACATTCAAAGTACTCACTGGCTTGTCCCTGGCTATTGTCTTGGCCAGATTTTCTTGCACGGAGAGGAGCGACGCGATGCCAGCCCCGAAAACCACTCAATGGAGATAGCAGCCTCGCGAAGATAGGAGTTAACCTGGTCAGCTGTTCCTGTGGGAATTGGAGTCCCATAGACACTGATGATCCACAGACCGCTTCCGCCATCAACCACTAGAAACCATTTGTTGTACACACAGGCCAGAATGGTCTTGTACTACATATTTTGTATTTTTGCTTGGAGTTCCTGTATCAAGTTGGAGCCTCATCAGCTAACAGTAATCCTGGGGCTGATGAGCACGACGGTCTTTTCTGGAAATGGACTACCCGGAAAAACCGGTCGTGACAGGCTTGGTATCAGAGCCAGGCTGACCATTGGCTAATCCTATCTTAGCCAGGTCAATAAACATAGGCAAACCAACCCACCAGACCTTAACCAAACCCCAGCCAAGCTTCTCGTGCAAGATAGCCACACAGTGACCCAACACTTTTGGCAGTCGGTGCCCAACCTATCAACCTAACCTGTCACTCATGCGCCAGTGACCGGCCCCTAAATAGTCTTTTCTCGCAAGCGTGCGAAGGAAGATTCCGTCCCCTTTTCCCTATAAAAAGGGGCGCGCTAGCCCCAAACCAGCACACATAGTCGCTACCCCAAACCGAGCCACAATGCCTGGACCTATAGTGCACAACGAAACCACAGCAACCAACCTTGGAGGTTTTGTGACCATCCTCGCAAACCTCACCCGTCGTGCCTACGCGTTAGAGGAGCCACCAGAATATGTTGTGTATCAAGGACCCATGAGCGGTGAAGACCGTCAATTCTGGGCCACTGTGCACATTTACGGTAGGAGTCTAGCACCCGAACGCCCCTACCGGTTCACCGGAAGAACAACTTCCTTTGAGCCACAAGCCATCCAGCTAGCCGCTCGAGAGGCTATAGTTCATCTCAGGCACTTGTCGCCCAGAGTTAACTGTCGCTCGTTCCACTACTACCCCAGACGTGAAGGATATGGTAGACCACGCCAAGTTGCTAATGGAGATCACGAGACGGACCCCGCATTGTTGCACCTAGTGCGCTATGTAAGTGCACTAGAGGCACTGTTCGACCAGATCACTATTGATCTAATCGCAGCTCGTGGAGAGCTGGTTCGTCGAGCCCCGGCGAGAGAAGGAAACGAGCCCAACACCGACAACCCAGTCGTGTTGTTTGGACAACCAATCGAGACCCCGAGATCTGCCCCAGCCATCGGCCAAGGTGCTGCGATAACCCCAGAAGTGCTTCGTCGCATATTGGGAGCACACTCCAACGGGGTTGTGGCCAACAATCCCCGCAATGGTCATTCTCACTACCCCGATCCTGCAGTTCCTCCGCCATCTGCGACTAATCCCGGCAGAGAGACACGTGGAGAAGCCTCGACATCCACCAGGCACGCCCGTTTAGACATAAACGAGGTAGACTGAGCCGTATGAGTAGTACCAAGTTTCAATGTATCCTCGCTTTGTAATCATGCGACCGCGTATATTAACGCAGCCTGTCTTTGTGCCTCTGTGTTAATAGTAGCCTTGCATGTTTGGTCAGCGCATAGCTGCATATTTTCCGGGCACAACTACCAAAACCAGCCCGACGACTACCACAGTAACACGTCTCTTTATGAGATATGTGTATCTCTGACACTGACCTGACCTTTGGAGCCAAGCTGGCAAATTTATTACCTTTCACCACGGTAAAAATGATCCAGCTCCATTGCTATATAAAGGCCACCTTGTGACCTTACCCAGCAACCCCCACCTTGTGCACCACACTCGCACTTTTTCCTGTCATGCCGAACCCCAGCATTCATCTGAGAACCCCAAATGCAACTCCAGGTAGCTTTGTCAAAATATTGTGGGATTTTACCCGCAGTACCATGGGTTCTACCCAGCCACCCCAGTACGAGCTGTTCAAATCAAGGATCACCCCATCCACCTCGGAATATTGGGCAGCAGTACACATTCCTCCTGTAGACCCCAACCAAGATCCAATAGAAGTTTCCTTCGTGGGGAAATCTATGCCAACCCCACACTTGGCCATAGAAGCTGCTGCGAAAGAAGCGATTGCTCGTCTTCGATCCGCAGTACCCTATGCCCGCGAACGAGGATATTATTACTTTCCGAGTCGTGCAGCACCCGGAGAAGTAACGTCTTTTCCCGGTGGGCGTATTGAGAGAGACCCAGTTCTGGCCAACCTTATCCAGTACATCATTGCTCAAGAGCATTTAAACCAGCGAGTGATGGATTATCTCCAGAGCCTCGCAGATTTAAATCCTCAGGTTGCCATCGGCAGACCACTGAGACCCGACACGGAGAGACGCATACATCGACTGGTCAATCCACTGCCTCCAATTGAAGAAGAATGTATCCCTTTACCAGAGACATTTTATCAGAACCCCTCCCAGTTACCATTTTCATTTTAGACGTCACTACTGTATTTGTCCTTTGCAGCATTTATTTATGTGTGTGACTTATGCGTGATACCCTGAGTTTGTACGACGAGTCAATTATTTGGCTTCTACTAATGGGTGTAGTTTTTGTTGTGGTTTATGCTCCTTTAAATTAACTGTTTTTTCCCTCGCGAAATCCTGGAGTGAGATTTCTTTTCCCTGAATTGCTACACCTGCCACTTCACGGCGTGGATTATTTAATTCCACTCAGCACCACGAGCAGACTCACAACCATAATCATTCGGACACATACACTGTATGCAAAACTTTGCAACGGATGTTACATCCAGCTAATCACCCCCTAACAACAGTTAGCACCCGGCACACTCCATCTACTCCTCATGATCACCACCACCGCGGAGAGCCAACACCCGAGCCGCAGCATCGCGATACTCGTCGAAGATCATCGCGCACAGGAGCACAGAGAGCCCCAGCAGCGTCGCCAGCCCTCCGCATATCAGGATCACAAACCAGTCCGGCATCGCCTCCGCCATTAGAGCCTCGACCGAGCTTCTGTAAGCAGTAACGGAGAAATAAGGAGGAGGAGAAGTGAGGCCAGGTGTAAGGAGGAAGAGAGAGGCACCCCGGCCGTTTTTATAGCTCGAGCTCGGTGTACGGTGGGCGAAGTCCACCAACGCCGCTCGTCGCCGATCGCCGGTGTTCGGAGTCGAATCCGCGAGCAGTGCCGATAGCGCACTGGCCCGCGAGGTGAGTGCACGCTGCACCAGCAGCTAGCACGCCGCACACTACCATGGTACGGCCTAGATGCCCTACACTCTAGGCGTCGCCGGTGGAGAAAGCGCGCGGGAGAGAGGAGGAAGAAAGGTCCAGAGGGAGAAGAAGAGGAGACTGACAGTGGACCCCGGGTCCACCTGTCAGCCAGAGAGAGCACTGTACTCTCGGGTGCGATCAGCGTATATCTAAATTTAGGAGTTATCCTAAATTTATATCCAGCGTAGAAATCGCCCGTTTTTGTCCCGAACCGTGAACTTTTCCATGCGCCACCAGTTTTCACACTGTGGTTTTTCACCACTTATTGCCCTCTCACTGTAGCCACGTCTTTATTCGTAATTATTCTCTTAACACCACTTTTAGCAAATCTCGAGGACGAGATTTTTCTTAAGGGGGATAGTATTGTGACACCCCAAAAATTTGGCCTTGTTTTATTAAATTAAAATTTTGCCAGGAATTAAAACTTTGAATTTTTGAGCTCCACTTTGATTTTTTTAATCATTTCCTTCCCTGTTATGATGAGTTTTTCCCAAAAAGAAAACTTTTCAAAAATGTTGTTGGACTTGTTTAACCTCTCAAGAAAAACTTTCCTTTTATCAGTATAACTAATTAATAATTTAATTGCTTGATCTTTATTTTCTTGAAAATGGTTTTTCAGGGTTAAATGGCCATATTTGAACTACAACCATTTGATAGATTCACTTAAAATTTCCACAAAAATTTGGAGATGTCATGTGATGTTTTTAAATCACTTTTATGCAAAAATATATTTCATTCACTAAATATTTTGAGCCCTACTCTCAATTTTTCTTCTCTGGTCCAGAGTGCATTTTGCACTACAACCTATTTAAATATTCATTTAAAACTTCTACCAAAATTAAGGGAGGTCAGTAGGAGCCTATTATCCCTCTTTGTGCAAAAACTTAATTATGTTCTTTGAAAAATTTGAGTGAATCAACTTCATCTTCATTCTGGACCAACTTGTTGGTTTGTGCAGCAACCATGTTTTTGCTTGCTCTTTAGCCCTTGATCATTTCTCCTACTTGTAGACCCCCATGTTAAACCCTTAAGTCCAGGAGTATGCACCTTTTGGATCATTTTTGGTTCATGAAATAATGTCATTTATTTCCTGTCCAGAATTGAAGTTTTGTAAAACTTGCACTAACAAGTTTCTTCTTTTGTCCAACTAACCATCACCACTCTCTCTTTCATCCACAGAGACATTGATCTGGAGATTTTAGCCACTCCAAGAAATGCCTAAGTGCCCTTGGCATTTTGTCAAACACCTGGTGGGCATGGCCAGTTTTGACATGTTTTTGTCTTTGCATTGTGACCTTGCACCTCGGATCAAACCAGCATGTCCACTAGACTCCCCGTTTCTCCTAACCTAGGTCTGTTAATTGCCAGTCTCAACCAAGCTCTGTAGCATGCTCTGGCATTTCGTCGAGCACACCCAGTGCGTGCACTGGACGCGCCCAGAGCGCGCGTATTGCAGCCGCGCGCCCGAGCCGACACGCTGGCCCCCACGGCTTTGGCCCGCTCTGCAGAACCTTGCCGCGCACTCCCTTTCTCTCCGCTACGCGCCAAGCAGCCCCCGCCGCGCCCGGCAGGCCAAGCGCTAGCCGCCGCCGCCGCCCGACAGCCCTGCGCCGTTCAGCGCCGCCCAAGCCTCGCCCGCTCGCCACCTGGCCCTTGGAGCAGTGCGAGCTCATCCGCAAGCGTGTCTGCTAGCCCTCGTCGCCGCCACGTCGCCCTAGCTACAGAACGTCGGTTCGCCGGAGAGCTTATCCACGGCCGCCGCGGAACCGCCTTGCCACGCTATAAAAGGGAAGCCCCGAGCGTCTCCAAGCCCTCAGGTAGCCTCATGCCGTCTCACTAGCGCCCCTATCGCCACCAATTGGAAGGGAGCAGGTCTTCTTCAACCTCTCCGGTCAGTTCGGCCACCGCCGCCTCCCGGCTCCATTCGGCGCAACCAGAGCTTCCCCCTCTCCGTTCTCTTCACCAGGAACCATCTCATCCTCCCGTGAACTCGTTCCCCTGCTTGATTTTGATCGGGAGCCGTCGCCACCACAAACTCACTTTGTCACCGAAGCTTTCCTCCGCCGCGGAGCTCGCCGCCGGCAGCTCCCTCCACCTCCGACAACCCCACGACCACCGGGAGGACCGCCTCGGCCGTGCGGATCCATCCCTACCCTCTGGAGCCCGCGAGGAGCAGCCAAACGCCGGCGACGATCGCCGGAGCCCCGCTCCGCTCGGACAGAGGAGGGAGACGACGCGCGGCGACTGGTCAAACATGACCAGTGGGCCAGGCGGGCCCACTGTCAGCGACACCCCGCGCTGACCACGTGAGATTAAGTGAAGGCGTATTATCCCTAGTACGCTTTCCCCGCTCCGAAAGCGTATTCCCCTCCGAAACGTTTTCTTTTTCTGTTTTATTTAAAAACAGATTTTGACCAAATGTTTGACTGGCTCTAACTTTTTAAATATAAGTCCAAATGAGTTGATTCTTTTTCCTACCTTCCTCATATTTGATCTAGTTTATTTTAAGATTTATTTGAAAAATTTCAAACAACTTTTTTGTTCTGTTTTTGAAATTGTGTTAATTCAAATATATTTTCAAATAGGATTTTGGGGAAAGAGAAGAAAACTTTCAAAAGTTTGGAGAGCACCCTGCCTTTCCACACATTGAAGGCAAGCATTCTGAATCCCGGCATAATATTTTTGGAGTGATCGTTGATGCATTTATAACACCACCGCATTTCGAAGGACTTGTTATTTCATGTGATATGATCATATGCATGGGTGCATGTTACTGATTTCCATGCTGTTGGTAATGGACACACTTGTGATGATAATCACCCTCATGAGCTTTGCATGCATACCGGCAGGAAACCGGGGAAAACCTCTGCCTTGGGTAGGTATGAGTTTGTCGCCGGTCCCCGTCGGGACGGTTCTGTCTGGTATGGCATGGTAAGGTGATATGAGTGGTGACTCTGTTTGATGAAATATATTTGTTATGCTAATCATGCAGGGAATACTTGAACCTCCTGAGTCGACCGTAGATCGAGTCTTGTTCCAGTAACCCCCATACCTGTTTCGTACTACCACTCGTCTCTACAGCAAGTAGAGTACGGTTCAGTAAGTTGTCAACCTCTTTCTAGAACACACCGTACAGAGAGGCCATGGTGGAAGATACCGGTTGTAACTGGTAGGCAGACCACCTGGTCCGGGGGCATGGGTGTTTCCGGTTGGGACCGAGAGGGGAGGCCACCCCTTAGAGCGCGCGATATAAGTTTGATCCCATGCTACGCGAGGTTGTAGCCTCCCCACTTAGAGTTGCTTAACAAGTGTCGTGGGTGATTCCAGACACGTGTGAGTTAAGCTGGTGTGTGCAAGTTAGGTGTGTTTTCAACAAAAAGACTGTAGACGGAATTAGTCCCGATGGACTAAAGAAATCCGTTACTCGTGGGTAAAGAGTACACCCTCTGCAGAGAATAAACCTATTCGAATAGCCGTGTCCTTGGTTAAGGATTACAGTCTGGGATGGGTCAAGTGTCGGTCTTAGTGTCGGTCTTCGGAGATGAATCTGTTAATCCAGAAATGGAATTACTACTTGTGACTGGTGATAACTATGATTATTATTATTTGACTAAACCATGATGTTATTGTTATTATCGAGTATCTCTGGGATGGTTCTACCTCCGGGATATTCACTATGATTGTTTCTTTTAAAGCCCTTTATGTGGCGTCGCCCAGACGCCCGACTGTGGCATTTCTTTTAAAGCCCTTTATGTGGCGTCGCCCAGACGCCCGACTGTGGCATTTCTTTTAAAGCCCTTTATGTGGCGTCGCCCAGACGCCCGACTGTGGCATTTCTTTTAAAGCCCTTTATGTGGCGTCGCCCAGACGCCCGACTGTGGCATTTCTTTTAAAGCCCTTTATGTGGCGTCGCCCAGACGCCCGACTGTGGCATTTCTTTTAAAGCCCTTTATGTGGCGTCGCCCAGACGCCCGACTGTGGCATTTCTTTTAAAGCCCTTTATGTGGCGTCGCTCAGACGCCCGACTGTGGCATTTCTTTTAAAGCCCTTTATGTGGCGTCGCTCAGACGCCCGACTGTGGCATTACTTGTTATTTATTTCATAAATTTCTTTTATACTATCATGTTTTTGCAATTTTATAAATAACTTACTTGCACGCATCCGAGAATTACTCATCCTTTGTGGCTGACGTCATGAGCATAAAATATTTTTCAGCACATCATTGTTATATTATACCTGTGTTCATAATGTTTGCGAGTACATTCAAAGTACTCACTGGCTTGTCCCTGGCTATTGTCTTGGCCAGATTTTCTTGCACGGAGAGGAGCGACGCGATGCCAGCCCCGAAAACCACTCAATGGAGATAGCAGCCTCGCGAAGATAGGAGTTAACCTGGTCAGCTGTTCCTGTGGGAATTGGAGTCCCATAGACACTGATGATCCACAGACCGCTTCCGCCATCAACCACTAGAAACCATTTGTTGTACTCACAGGCCAGAATGGTCTTGTACTACATATTTTGTATTTTTGCTTGGAGTTCCTATATCAAGTTGGAGCCTCATCAGCTAACAGTAATCCTGGGGCTGATGAGCACGACGGTCTTTTCTGGAAACGGACTACCCAGAAAAAAACCGGTCGTGACAGCCACACCCCTCCCGATCAACAGGACCCCCGTTTCGACTGTAGGAGGTCCGCTTCGTCCCTTTTGCGGTACGCCACACCCCTCCCGATCAACAGGACCCCCGTTTCGACCGTAGGAGGTCCGTTTCCTCCGTTTTGTGGTACGCCAGACCCCACTCGATGAACAGGATCCCGTTTCGAACGTGGCCGATCGAACACGAGGCCGTTTCCTTCGTTCTGCGGTACCCCAGGCCTCGTTTCCCGATGAACACGACGACGCATTCCGTTCTGACCCAGCCGGTTGGCTCCCACGCGTTCCGTTGCCTCCCGATGAACACGACGCGTTCCGTTGCCTCCCCATGAACACGACGCCTTCCGTTGCAGCCCCATGAACACGACGACGACGTTGTTTCTCTATTCCAACCCAGCCATGTATATGAGCCCTGGCCGTACGTATGCACAAGTAGGCGTTTGAGACCCTGCCCGTATGTACGTACGTGGTCGTATTTTCTTTCTTGCACCCTGGCCGTTGTACGTACGTGTACATGCTACGTGCGCGCCTCCACTACGACATGTGCGCGCCTCTATATCGACCAGTATATATGTACGTACACGTTCGCGACCAGAATGACAACACTACGTACGCTTCGACCAGGTGGGTCCCGACTTTCAGGCACTTCCTTGCGTGCGAAGATGTAGCTGGTGGGTCCCAGCAGTCAGGGGGGCGAATCGTTTTTTTCGGACACACTTCCTTGCGTGCGAAGGTCTAGCTGGTGGGTCCCAGTAGTCAGGGGGAGAATCGTTTCCTTTTTTTGCCCGGACGCACTTCCTTGCATGCGAAGGTGTAGCTGGTGGGTCCCAGCAGTCAGGGGGGAAACATTTTTTTCGTGAAATATGGAGGCCCGTTTGGTGGGTCCCCGCTGTTAGGTGGAGGAATAATTATTTTGCGTGTAATAAGGAGGCACTTCCTTGCGGCTGTCATGGACCCAGCTGTTAGCCTCGCCACGTACAGTACTCTTCCGATGGGAGTCAGTCGTTGACCACATTGACCACGCCGCGCCGAGAGCACCACGGCGGTGGACGACAGCGAGGCCTAGGAAGTGATGATGCAGAGTCAGGGAAGGAGCAGCAGTGGATGCCCACGCAAAGAAGAGTATGAGGGTTCACTGGTTCGGCTGTGGTGTGAGGCTGCCGTCGCCGCAGAATAACAGGGGGTGTGGGTGAGTAGAGGGATGGCCTGGCCAGCGGTGGGAGTAGTAGGGGGCGGTGTGGCCTCCGCGGCATCACAGCCGGCCATGGGAGGCAGGAGCATGCGGCACGACCGGCGCTGCTTTGGGCGGCTGGAGCATGAAGACCAGAGATTGAAGAAGCACTACAGCCGTTGGATGGACATCGTACGGTCACTCGAGCTAGAATCGTTCATATTGACTAAGTTGACAAAGCCCTCCATCCCCGTAAACTTAGTAGGCTCACAAGTCAGCATCCCACCAAGGTGAGTCCCAGCTAGCAGGGGGAGTATTCATTTTTTTGTGCGTAATAAGGAGGCATTTCCGGTGGGTCCGAGCTGACAGCGGGGGGGAGCATTTTTTTCACGAATTACAGAGGCCCTTCCGGTGGGTCCCAGCTATCGGGTGGAGGAATCATTATTTTGCACGTAATAAGGAGGCATTTTCCTGTGTGGGCCCCTACTGTCAGCCTCTTCCGATGGCTGTTGTTTGTTGACTATGTTGACCTCGCCGCGCCGAGAGCACAAACGCAGTGGACGAGGGCGAGGCCTGGGAAGAGAACCACCCAGAGTTGGCGAAGCCACTGCAGCGGATGCCCACGCTGAGGGGAGAACGAGCGCTAACTGGTCAGCTGCAGGGTGAGGCTGACGTTGCCGGCAAATAACAGGATGTGTGGGTGGTTAGAGGGATGGCCTGGCGGCAGCACAGCCATCCACGGGAGGAGGGAGTAGGCAGTCCTGCCGGCGCTTGTTTGGGCGGCTGGAGCAGGAAGATCAGAGATTGAAGAAGCACGGTGGCCGTTGGATGGACATCCAACAGTCACTGCTATGTGTTCACTAAGTTGACAAAGCCTTGCGCATGCGTCAAAAAAAATTAGGACATCGTCATCGTGAACCTAGTAGGCCGAGAAGTTAGCCTCCAAATCTGTGGAAAACAGCCTACAGCCCATTAGCCATTATTTTCAATAATTTACAGCCCATTTGCTAATTCTTAAGGATATTTGAAGCCCATATTCTTTTTATTAGCATTAAAGACCATATATTCTGGGCACTGCTAAAAAATTCAACAAAATTTTGCATATTTCGGTGGGGTCCGAACTCTTTTAATCATGAAATTTCGAGTCACATTAAAAATAATTTCAAAAAAATATATCAAAATAAAATTCAAAAAACAATTCTCCGCAAAAAAATGAATGAAATTTAGAATCTTAACTAACAAGATGCCTGTTCGTTGCATGGAACATGAAGATGCATTTGTATGAGTAGTTTATCTTGTGGGAGAAAAGATGATATTTTAATGTAATTGCTAGTTGGCTTTGGTTTTTATAAGAGTAGAGAGTAGAGAAATCCTCAAAAAAAATGATATTTTGATGCAATTGCCGGTTGGCTTTGGTTTAAAAATTTACAGCCCATTTCTTACAACTTATAGCCCATTTTCTAGGGAAACCCATTTCTTACTACTTACATCCCTCCTCGTCTTGAAAGATTTGCAGCCTAGCAGGGCTGAGAAAAGCAAGTAGGCCTCGGTTTTGGTATTCTCCAAAAAAAATGAACTGGTCTAGCCAATTTCCGAAAGAAAAAATATATCAACTGGGCTCGTCATGTGCTTAATAAAAGCATAAGCGTGGGCTAGACGGGCCACAGCCCCCGCAGAGCACGCAGTTGAGCTCCGTCTCTGAAACTAAAAAACAACTCTATCTCAAAAAAACTAAAAAACAACTGGGCGAGCTGCTGGGTCCCTGGTGTTATCCCCTTGTTGTGTAATTTTCTCGTTTATTGACTACATTGACAATGGTGTGGGACCTAGTTGTCAAACAATTAGGAGGAAGTGTTTTTTTGGCTTGTAATAACGAGGCACCTACTTGCGAAATGCAATGACCGTAGTGGGTCCCTACTATCAGCCTCTCCACGTACAGTCATTGTCACATCCCTAGTTCTGGTATGCTCAAGGCTAGCTAGTCATGTGTGCATCATGTTTAAATTTCATTTAATTTTGAAATGAGGATTTGTGAAACCCTCAGCATCATCTCTGGAAATGACCTAGATAAAAATTGCTCCAAAAAGGTCCAAGAAAATGTTCATGTTGCTCTCTGAAAATATTGGACAGAGATAAAAATCACACAAATATTTTAGGAGCTCATAAGTATTTATTTTGGGCATTTGGAATTAATACAGTAAATATTTGCTTTGGATATATATTGTTATATATATACAATATTGTCAAAAAATTATGCTAGTTAATGAGGAGCTCTAGAATAATACCACTAGCACCTACAAAAATTGGCATAAGAAATAAAATGATTTAGTATTTTTTTAAATCAAAACATATGTCAGAAAAATAGAAAAGAAAAATAAAAGGGAGAAGAGACTTACCTGGGCTTAGCTCCTGTGCTGGCCCAGCACTGTGCGGCCTGGCCGGCCCAGCTGGCCAGCCCGGCCCAGCTGGCCCGCCCGGCCCACCTGTTCCCCCTTCCCTGTCGTCTTTATTTATGTTTTGCAGCAGAGACTTTGGTCTTACTAGTGTTATCGTGGACTTTGACAAGTAGCTTGTACCTCAGCTACGATCTTGACCGGATGATGTAGATAGTCAGGCTCTTTAGCCTTTTTCATTTGTAGATGTCTGTACTCAGACATGTAATGCTTCCGCTTGTTGCTTGTTTGCTCTGAATGTTGGGTCATGTGACCCCTGTTTGTAATAATGCTATGATGGCTCTTTGAGCCTTATCTATATTAGTTGTTGAGTTATGCTGTGATGCCATGTTGTACAGCACATACTTGCATGTTATGCGTACATGTAATGTGTATTGCTATGTGTGGGATCTGACTATCTAGTTGTTTATCCTTAGTAGCCTCTCTTACCGGGAAATGTCTCCTAGTGCTTCCACTGAGCCCTGGTAGCTTGCTACTGCTCCGGAACACTTAGGTTGGCCGGCATGTGTCCTTCTTCGTTCCTGTGTCTGTCTCTTCAGGGAAATGTCACGCGGTTTACCGGAGTCCTGTTAGCCTGCTACAGCCCGGTTTACCGGAGTCCTCCTAGCCCAGTTGCTACAGCCCGGATTCACTCGCTGATGATCGACACGTTCGTTGCTGGGTCATGTATGCCTGTTCCTGTAAGTTAGTGCCACTTTGGGTACACGACTAGCCATGTCAGCCCGGGTTCTTTGTCATATGGATGCTAGCGACACTATCATATACGTGTGCCAAAAGGCGCAAACGGCCCCGGGCATGGTAAGGCGACAATCGTGGGAATACCGTGTGTGAGGCCGCAAAGTGATATGAGGTGTTACATGCTAGATCGGTGTGGCATAGAATCGGGGTCCTGACAGTCATCTCCTGATTCCTCTTGGTTGTTGACCATGTTGACAACGCCAGACAGCGGCGGGCACAGCAAGCGAACCAAGGCGGAGAACAACGACAAGGCCTCGGACGAGAACAAACAGCAGCCATGGAAGATGCGGTAGTGTAGTGGCAGGTGGAGGGGAGTACGAGGGCAACAACATGCAAGTCAAGCATACAAATGGTACAAAAAGCCCAAGGATTAATTGTTCATCAAATTTTTAGACAAAACCCAGATTGAACATGACAGTAACATCTAACCCAACCACTCTTTTTTGCAGTCACAAACAAATGGATCAGTCGGATCCATAAAATCAACATCCTGTGCAAAAAAATTATTTCAGGATGTCTACAACTTATTGTAAATAGAAGCTGAGCATGTTCAGAAGCCCATTTTTCCACTTGAAACTTCTTTTTTTGCTGTTCAACATGTTCGTCCATGAGAAATCTCTTGCTGTAAAAATTAAGCCTCATGGACAATAGTAACCTCGCATCAACAGGAAGAATGTGACAAAGCTTCTGTTTGCCTGGTTGGATGCATATCGTCACATCGTTATTGTCCTCAAAAAAATGTCATGAGAACTGAGAAAATCCTTGTGCTTATTACGCCAACGATTGTTTATATGTTTTTCTCCATGTGGTTCTGCCTAAGTAGACATGAAGATTGAAAACAGTTAAGGTCTGAAAAAAGGGTATGTTGAAAGAACCACAGCTGAACAGTTAATTCTAGTACAATATATACGGGCTTTCAATGTGCATGAAATCATCACCTCTATGTATAAATTCTCCAGAGATTGAAAGCATCACAGCAAGCTAATAATTATGTCCAGATCAAAACTATACATTCTGATATATATGATCTTGACAGAATCCAGCAGCATTGATAGGCTATCAATGGACGAACTCTTCATTGAGCATATAACATAATATTAGTACCCAAAGTGTACTCCAAGATGATATAAAACTTATGCGCACAAATGAAAAATGCAGCATATGATTACAAATGTGTAGATGATAATATACGGTACCTGAAAAAGCGAGGAGCCAAACACCAACTCCTTGTGATTATTAAACGGGTCACAAATTACACCCAAGGTCTCCAGTTTGGGCGCAGAGACGACAGTTATTTCTGAAGGTGTATAACAATTATGAAGGAGCAACCTTTCAAGTGAAGGGGCATCTTCGATGATGAACTGCTGTCCTTTAAAACAAATTCCAATATTTTTAAGGTGAGGCGACTTTATTTGGAGACAACTGATACTGATTTCTATTCCCAAAACAATCAGCAAGCGCTCCAGGGCAGGGCAACTGGAGTGGATGATGTTGTGCAGTGAGGCCTCCGATAGATAAACAACCACAAGCAAAAGTTTTTTTAGCAGTGAGAGTCGAAGCATTTGTAATAGATCGTCTGGTAGATGGCACCGGGCGAAGGTGGCGGTGTGAAGAGAGGAGGAAAACCACGAGATGGACAATGGCGGTGTGGGCACGAATTCTTGGTATGTTCGTGGTATGAAACTTTCATGGTAATGGTAGAACTCAAATTGCTGGAGTTTTCCGAATTCAGGGGACGTCACCGTCCACCTTGCCGGGTATGGACAACAGGTAGCTTGTCGGGATGTAGAGGCATTGAATGGGGCCCTGCTGGTGAGAGGAGATGATGGCTCTAAGGAGATCAAATTCAGGAAGGACAAATATCTGACGACAGTCGAGATTGAAGGGCGCGGTGCACCAGAGAGGGCGCCACCAAGTTGAGAGGACTTGTGTGCGGCAACAATCCTTGGTGGGGAGAAGCGAGATGATCTTCTCAAGGATGACGCCCGGGAGATCGCTGATGCGGTCCACCGGAGATTCTACCGGTTCCTCAGATCCGTGTGGGGGGAGGGGGGCTCGCCGCTTCTCCCCGCGCTACCGGGTGCGGGATCTACAACCGGCATCATCGCTGACGGGAGCCTCATCTTCTTGGCGCTGGGGCCAGACGACTCCATTTTCCTTGTGGGCGTCATGCCGAGCTCACGGGTTTGAGCAGAGTAGCCACAGACGAGCCTAGTGGCAGTGCGAGTGGGGAAGGAGGGCTGGGGATTTCTGTAGGAGTGGAAGAAGAGGAGCAGGCGTTTTCTGTATGAGTGAGGAAGAAGGTGAGCGGGGTTTTCTGGATGAGTGAGGAAGATTGGGGAGCGGGGGGAATTGGGGGGAGACGGAAGCGGGAGAGCGAGTTGTTCGTGTTTATAAGGCCCGCTGCACTAACTACTCGCTTTTTCCCAAGAACTGCTCTCTTCTTTTGCGTTGCTGCATTGGAGCTGGCGCATGGACTTGGCTGCAGGATGCATGTGCCCGCCGGCCACTGCATGCACCTGGTTTGTTACTAGGCCTATTTAATAGGGTGGTTATGGAGTAAATTAAGGAGATTTATTTTCTCTGTGTGCATCCACCAAATTAGAGGATGCGATATTGGATGCAGACACTTACATTAAACTAACATTCAGAAGAACAAAAGTTCAGCATGTCTATGCATCTCAATGATTCACCATACTATAACCAATACAAAGTTGTGAGAAGGTGTGGAAATAAAGAAAATCAATCGATGCTTCTCTGAGCAAAGGGCCTCCCTGCGCACACATTAATTTCCTGGGCATGCTTGTTTCTTCTCAATGTTGCGAGCACTTTGAGCATGTTGGCAACTCCACAGCTAGCTAGCTGCCTCATCTTGCAACTGATGCTGACACATTTGCAGCAAACACATGAGGTAATAGAGATGACTCAACATGGGTCCATATTGTGCAGTTCCCCTGAAATCATATTCGTTGTCCTGAATCTGAAAAGATAGGAAAACTGTAGCTATACTTAAACGGTGTTGCAAAACAGTAGCACATATCAATAGCTCGACATGACAAAACACGATCATCTGGATGAAGGGGATACTGACCTGCCTGAGGAAGATTATATATAATTTCATAAGTCCTTGGTTGATTTCCACCTTCGGCTGCACTGCTTGTTTGCTCCTCCACACATGACAAGATCGTTCCGCACTGCATTCAACAAGTCAACGTACGAATAAGCTAATTTCATCTTGCGGTGGTCATTGTACCTAGTTACGAATGTAGGAATACCTGGAGCACCATGAGGTTATCTGACAGCAGGTAGATGCATCCATATAAATTTTGTGGGGTGCTACCAAAATTGAGGTTTGTATCCCTTCCCGTTATGAGAATTCTTCTTGAAGTTGGTAGAATGTGACGGCTTGTTCTTTGCATCAAACTTGCCTTTCCCCTGAGATTTGTTCTTGTTGTTTTGGGGCTGGTTGGGCTGGAAGTTCTTCTCGTGTACCATGTGGGCACTAGAAGCTCCCTTAGCGACCCGAGCACGTGTGTCTTTTGCTCTCGCCTTCTCCTCAAAATCAAGAGTGCTAATGAGATCCAAAACAGAAAAATCATGTCTCTTGTTTTTCAGAGAAGTAGCAAATCGTTCCACAAAGGTGGAAGCTTGGCAATGATGGTCCCAGCAACAAATTTTTCCGGCAACACACACTTAAAGTACTCAAGTTCCTTAGAGAGTGATTGTATCTCATGAGTCTGCTGAACAACAGAGCGCTCATCAGTCATCTTGTAGTCACAGAATTGCTCCATGACATACAACTCGTTGCCAGCACCCGAGGGCCCAAACGTGGCCTTGCGCGCAGCCCACATGTCTTTGCCGCTGTCAAACGACATATATGAATCCACAATGGAATCATCAAGAACACTCAGCAGGGCGGCTTTGAAGAGGGTAGCCATGTTGCTTCCTGATGTGTAGAATTAAGATCGCCCTCAGGCTTACCCTTAGTGGTGTCATAGCAGTACATAATCTGAAACCAATATACTGCTCTTGTGCGCCACCTTTTATATTGCACCCCCTTAAAAGTAGGCGGCTTCAAAAGCCCAGCAAAACTACTCAGAGTAAGTTGCCTGTAATCAGGTTTTTGGATTGGATTGTTCAATATATGAGCAATTTAGTATGAGATTTAATCTGAATCAGCAGTAAATAGATCATGACGACAATTGCAAACATCAAAGTAATGATGCGGACTAAACTAGGAGGACATAATCACATACTGTACAGCGGGAGCAGAACCAATGTGGTTGATGTTGTCACTCATTTCGTTGATGAAGAGGTTATCGAGGTTGGGAAAGAAGTTTGTCGTTCAGGAAGTCGTCGCTGGCAGCAGTCACAGGAGTGTGCTCCCCAAAAAACTGATCGCCCCTCTCCCGTACAGGATCACGAAAGGTGGGGTTCGGAGGACTGCTGTCCCTTCTCGCGGTGCATGCCAGAAGGAGGGCTGGAGAAGAATTGTGTGGCGGCGCTAAGATCTGGAGTAGTGCGAAACCATATGATACAGCGGCGGCTAGGGTAGAGCATGTCAGGTTGGTCGTGCGAGTATAATAGTAGGCCTTTGGCCCCCAAACCCCACGTCCAAGTCAATAATAGCTCAAAAAAAGTCAATAATAGCCCCACCAAGGTTTGTCTCAAAAAAACAGAGTAATTAAGGCGCCCGTTAGTCCCTTTAGTATAAATACTATATCATTAATAATGGCCCCACCTTTTGTCTCACAAAGTATGTTGGAGTACAACCGGCTACACGTTTACAATCTGCTTCGCTTCTCTCTCACTCTTCTCTCTCCTTCAACTAAGGCTAGCCATAGTGGGAGTAACTTAGGTAGTAACTTAAGACATCCCAAGACAATTTTGCTTATGTGGCAAGTATTTAATGAGGAAAGAGGTGCTTGTGGTAACATAATATGTTACTGTAACATAGCGCTTCCCGAGGCAAAATGAGTCTATGAGATAATAAATGAAGAAATCTATGATACTACTACTTCCCGAGGCAAAATGTTACTTTGCACTATGGAGGTAATAACTTACACTAGTGTCATATGCATGACACTAGTCTAAGTTACTCCCCACTGACCAGCCTAAGCACAAATACTATATTTAAATCATTATAGCCTGCTTATGTCATCTAATTGTAGTACTTGCTCTAAAGTTACTCTCCACTATGTAGTCTGAAATGATGGGCGTGCAGCAGGCGGTGCCCTCGGTCGGTGTGCCGCTTCGACGGCGGAAGCAGTGAGAGGTCGTGTCGCCCTGACTTGCCATCAATGTGGAGCGGCGGGCTCAGCTGGCGCCGGGCGAGAAGCGCGCGCGGGAGGGGGAAGGGGTTTTTGTTGGGCGAAGAAGGTGAGAAGCCAACTTGGGATCGGTCGGGACGGGGAAATATCATGTGCTCCCATACTCTGCATATGACACTAGTATATGTTACTACTCCCTCCTTTCCGGTTTATAGAGATGTTTAGAGTAACATAGTAATATGTTACAGTATAAGTTACTCCCCACTATGACCAGCCTTGGCCTCTCCCAGTGCTCCACCATGTATAGCTGCTAAGCCTGCCACGTAGGCATAAAATATGATGTGGCACCAATAAACTAAGCACCTATGCATTGAAGACTTGAGTTACTAAGCCATTTAATGCACTTAGCACCTCATCTAAAGAGCATGGTTAAAAGTATAGCCAGCTGCTGGCAATAAGCCAGTGCCATGTCATCTATAGCCCATCTTATAGTCAACATGTACAATAGTAGATCAAAAGAGTGTGGCCCACCTTTCATTCTCACAAAGTGCCTAGGAGCACGTGCTAGAGCTGGCTCTTCACGAAGAGCCCGCTTACCCTTCTCTCTCCTCTTCTCTTTCCTCCAACTAAGCAGAAATATAGTACTCCCTCCGTTCCTTGATATAAGGTGTATAGATTTTTGAGAAAAAAATCCGAAATATAAGGTGTATTGCACTGCACCACTCGTTTGGATAATTTTTTGAAGGATTTGTTTACATTTCCTTATATCACACAAGCTCCTCTATTTTCTCATGTAAATTAGTCATGTGTAATGTCGCCCAAAACTTGTGAAATTTTCCCTCCATGTGTGTTCTTTAATTTCCGTGCCAAAAACTATACACCATATATTTAGGAATGGGGTAGTTTATTCCTTATAGCCCGCTGACTCATCTCAATTGTTCTTTCTCTAAGCACATCTAAGAACTTACTAGCACCCCCTTGATCATGGACCTTGACGATGTACATCACCTTGTGTCTCATAATTTTCCTCGTCATCATCTGAGTCCTAGAAGATCTCACCCACATCATCATTAGCATGCAGCCGCCTTGATACACAACGTGCGCAGAAGGAGTAGAGGCGACTGGGGACGCACCACCACCACGTCGTGGGCACTCGTATGTGCTCGTGTGCGTGTAGCGTGCGTGTTTTTTCCATCGGTGCTAGCTCTAAGGCCGAGGCTGCGGTCGTCTTCGTCTCTGACTAGTAGTTGAGCAACGACGGCAAAGAGGTGCTGCAAGAGATGCGTATGTGCCGTTGCGTGCGAGCTTCGCCGTAGCACGATGAACCGGACGTCGCCGTGGATGGTGCACCCCTCCATGCAGCCGAGTGTGTGCGCATGCATGTGTTATTCACGTGCATTCTGCGGCTGAGCGTGTGTGCATGCACGTCTTGTGTACGTGCGTTGTGTGCTCCATGCTGTGCTCGTATGTGCATGACTTGGATAGGATGGAGTTAGTGCGTTGGCTTGTGTACATGCGTGGCTGCATGCGTCCTGTACATGCATGGATTGTTGCATGGTTATCAATAATTCAATATAAACTACTCCCTCTGTTCCTAAATATAAGTCTTTCTAGCCATTTCAAATAGACTACAACATACGGATGTATGTAGACATATTTTAGAGTGTAGATTCACTCATTTTGTTTCGTATGTAGTCCCTTATTGAAATCTCTAAAATGACTTATATTTGGGAACGGAGGGAGTATAAAACATCTTCAACTTAGTATCCTGATGTACCATTTCTAGTGGTTAGCGAAAAGTTCATGTTCTTTTATTTGTTTATAGGTGGGCAGGAAGCAAAAAATAGGGGAAACCATGCAAGGTTCCTTGTAGACGCTCCACCATGAGGTTCCTTGCTCCTTCTCGGTCGTCGGGAATCTATGCTCTTCAACTCTTTCTTTTACGTGAGCTTTGTTCATCCTTTTCCCAACATGCGAGACATCTAGCATCAAGGTGCACGTGTCATGCAAGAAAATGGAGATAATCAGATAAGCAGTGCGTAAGTGAGTCGTGCGGGGGGTGGGGAAGCGGGGGGAAAACCTTTTTCGTAAGTGAGTGGTGCACTTCGATGGCACCTACGCAATATTTTTTCTCCTCGATGGCATGTGAATACTGCACGTACTCAACAACGGAGCACGGGATGGTAGCAATGGCATGACATGGTCAGCCCTTTTTTCGAGAGAGTACGTACTACTACTAAATAACTTTGATGTGTCCCGTCAACTCGCAGAACGACGAGAAGCTTGATTACGCCTTCTCCCTTGCCAATGCATGTGTGATGGCTCGCAGCACGAGGTGAAACTTTTTACAAGCGGTGGACGTGCAGCGGTTCATTTGGTGTCAGATTGCCAGAAGCACTAATGTAGAATCATCAACTTCTGGAAGAGGCGAAGAGACAAGCGCAAGGTCACCTACTAACCTTAGGCTAGGCGTAGTGGGAGTAACATAAGTAGGGGTACCTCCTTTTTCTTATTCTAGAAACAACCACATGGGACTATCAAGGTGCTGGTTACATAGAACAAATTTCCTGGAGTACGTGCTCAGCCCTCCTCTATCTCTCTTCTTAGCCAGCCAGCGATGCGCGGAGCCCATCGTTTGTTTGCTCACATGCGGTACCACATGTTTGTGAAAACGCAAGAGGACCCACTGAACCTGCACATCTTTCACCTCGACGTGCTGGTGATGAAAAACAAATCCAATAAAGATCTTCGGTGGCCGCTTTTGGAGTTACTCAAGAGCAGTAAGATTCTATTTACAGTTTAACCCAAGATGCACATCGCATGGCTTCAACTACCACTCTATTTTCTTTCATGACACGACTTGGATGCTGGATGTCCCACGTGTCGGCAAAAGGAGGAAGAACCCGACCAAATTTTCGGTTATGCTCTCGGATTAGACTAGTTGTGCTAACTTAAAAAAATTATTCTATACTCCCTCCGTTCCAAAATACTTGACTTCCATTTGTCCAAAAATGGATGTACCTATATACTAAAACATGTCTAGATACATATATATTTTGACAAATAGAAGGCATGTATTGTGCAACGGAGGGAGTAGAATGGATGCAAGTCTTGGTATTGGGAAGAAGAGTACATCCATATATTGATAGAGCGCAATTTAGTAGATGTTCTAGCACTTTTAGCTAGCACAGAGGCTAGACATGAGACTGGTGCACTTGTTGATACTCCTACTAGAATAGAGGCTAGACATGAGACTAGATGTGAGGAAGCAACGTCTACTTATTTACACTCGAAGAATAAAGAAGCATGCAAGATCGAGCCTCCACAGATCAACAATGAATGCATCGAGAAGGCACTAAGGGGATCCACAGTGCTTAGAGGCTAGCTTGCCTCTAAGCTGGACCCCACAGTGCTGCCTCCAAACAATCAAAACCACGTAGTGTATAACATTTTACTTCAGCCTCTATTGTGGGCCCATGATTGACTAAACAAAGGCATGGTAATTTGAATGGAGGAGAACTTTGCCACATCACATGCATCATTGGGAGCACAAACAGGCTGACGGGTGGGGCTGCTTGATTATTTAAATCACAAGAGGCAGCCTCCAAGATAAGAGGCGATGCTAAAGATTTTTTGCATAGAGACGTGAAGTGCAGTGTATGGAGGCGACCTCTAAGAAGAGAGAGAGTGCTTAGAGGCAGTGAAAAATGCACACTTTGGATGCTCTAATCCAACTTACAGGAGTAGTAAAATGTATTCTTGTGGTTCTTGTTTTCTTTGGTCTTGCCTGTCTATTCAAAATTATCGTTGGAGTTCATGCAATACGGAGGTCCGTTTGGGGTCGTGCGTTGGAGTTGGCCTTACAAGTGGGACCGCAGTTGAGGAAACCGATTATCGGCAAACCCCCACCTTGCCCGCCGCGCGATGGCTGAAGTTAGAGAAACGACGAGGTTGAAGAGATTGCTCTAGCACGGACTCCAAGAAATAATATGGTATCAGATGGATGTCATGGTGGTGGCGTGTGTCGTACTCTTGGACGTGAATGCTTGTTCTGGACCATGCCACCCTACTGCTCCTACTACTTACTATATACTACTCCTACTAGTATCGAGGATTCGAGGTGCTGGTTATGTACAGCGAACACATATTAACATATGGCTATAGTAAAAACACCTGCCCGACACGCGAAGCATGTGAAGCTAGTACAAATAGTGTACTACTATTGTTGATTGGCCTCATCCGATAACCTGTTCCAATGCACGTACAATTATGTATTCGGAAAATATATTTTTGCCTCGTCGCACCACTCACTCAGAGAAGCGACTCAAAAGCCATTCATAAATTTAGTAAGTTTATCACAGGCATATCATTTTATTACATACAACAGGTCATCAACCCACATCGACAACAAGGATACATTACAAATACTAAAGTTTTCACCACACAACAAATAACAAGCAATGAAATGAACTTCAACTCCACCATTCCTCGGCGTTGGAAACGCTTGCTTCGAACCACAAGTGATTCTCTGGGACGGGCCATCCATTGTCGATCTGGAGACCAACGCAGGACTGATCATCCAGGCTGAAGCGGCCTACTATATCAGTACCAGGGTAAGGAACCACCCAAATTTCCGAGGTATAGACACAGTTGCTTCTCATAAATGGTAGTAACATTGTGTCAACAGCAGTTGGATCGCCTTTCACCATCATTGGATAGTTTTGTCCAAGGAAGAGCGAGTTTTCTCCAAGACTATCAATTCTGTACCAGGCAGAAGGAGTTGTCGCTAGCACACTAGTATCCATCCCAAATACCATGCAACGGGTGTTGGAATAGGTCCGGAGAGTGCGACCATGGGAGACTACACCTGCTTCCTTAGTAGTAACATCATCAGTGGGCTGTATACACACAAGAAGAGCTGATCCATTAGAATTAGTTGCCAGGCGCCACAAAGTATATGGGCGCTGCTCGTCCTCATGCTCGTGATCATCACCATCGTCATCTCCCCCTTGGTTATAAAAAATTTCAAGTATGGGTGGTGGAATGTTCACAGGACCTTGGAAACACAAGAAGAAAATTAATTAGTAAAGGGAAACTTGCTAACCCGCATGCATGTGGATGAAACAATTATAATTACGGTGGAAGACAAACGTACCGAAAGCATAAGGATTCCATACAAAAATAGTGCCACGAGTGGTGGCAGCAAACACAAGGCTCTCGTATTGAATTGCATCACAGTACTCATCCGTGTACAAAAAATTATTTTTGAGCAATATCCATCCAGTCAAACCACGAAGGACGGCAACAAGCTTGTCGAAGATAGCAACAACTTCATAGTTGTTGTAATTCCAAGAGCGGTTGGGAACTCGACAAATTGCTATCTTCCGTAGAAGACAGTCACCATGATCGGATTTGAACGTGCATACAATACCGGTGTGCTCAACCTCTGGGCAGTATGCTGAGATTTTTGGAAGTGGAACCCGGTCACCAGTGTACACATTCACAAGTTCCCACTCGCAGTTGGACCCAATGTAAACAACCCAATCTCCATTTGCCCCTGCCCAAGCCTTACCCTCAAGCGATGGCATCTTAACATCATATGTATCATTATCAAACGGCATCAACTTGCATAGGCTGAGGCCTCCGTAGTCCTGGCGCCAGTCATCAGGGTCACGGCGAAGAAGATAGGGGAGATCAGACCGCTCCTTGACTCTTGGGTTCCTTGTAATGATATTATTAGTTGAGTCGAGAATGGGCTTGAATGAACCTGCCATGCTAGCCAAGGTGATGACGTTGCACCGATCAATGAGTTCCTCCACCACGTCATCTTTTAGATCGGGGCAAGAATAACGGGGTCATTTCCAGCCTATTCCCTCCATGGAGAAGACGATCGAACAATGGCAGAAGAAAGGGTGAAGGGCTGAAGGAAAATGGAGGAGGGAGAGGAAGAGCGTGCGACAGCAGTTCCAAATAGAGAGGGAAAGGCGAAGAGTCGATGGACGGTTGCCAGTTTGCCACGGTTCATGAAGAGGTGCCCCAGCCTACACGTCCATTTGGAAATACTACTACTCATCGTCGTCTCACTGATATGTTGGAATAGGACCACATCTCAACGAAACATAGTGTGTAATTTCTCGTGCAAAATGCGATTTGTACGCGTTAGCCTGAGGTGCCGCATTAGATTTTTTTTGTGTGAAAGTTTGCCGCATTAGTTATCGACCTTTATTTTTTTTAACATGCAATCTGAATGGATAGCTCCTGTGGTCATCACACGTGAGCGGATATAGTGATGGTTGATTCGCCCGAGCAACTTATTACTATGGGAATATGGGAGTAGCAGCGGATTCAAGGAACAGAGAAATGATGGTTGCGTCATCCGAGCAACTTACTGTGGCGAAGGTGGGGCTCTCTGATTTGACTGATCACTAGTCATTACTACTGCGGCGCAATGGCCATGATGAATCTTTCCCTGAAGTTGTGTTGTGCACTCAATATTGCTGCATGGCAGGTGGAGCCGGATGAAGGATGTCCAACATGTCGGCGAAACGAAGCTGAATTGTTTCTGGCATTGCTATCAATCCTTCAGGATTTGTTTATATGTACGCATAATTTTGATGAAATTGTACTGTGATGCTATGAAGGTTTCAAATTTGGTTCCCGCAGGAAAAAAAGGTTTCAACTTAGGATTCATGTGTCTTGCCTCGAGATTATCTCGTTACAACATTCCATCAAATACAAATGAAACTACCATGGCTAATGCATCTCAATGGTTCGCAGATCAACGCCAATATTCACATCACAACTAAAGATAAAGTGAGAAGGTGTACAAATAAAGAAAAAATATATAATTGATCGATGTTGTTCGCAGGCATGTCTCCATTTCCTTGGCACAGTGTTCATTGCTTGGCAGCTAGTTTCACCCAGCTCTGTAGCCAAAAAAGAGGTGTATGAAGGACACCACAATCCGATCATTTTGTGCATCTCCACTAAAATCGAGCGGACCATCCCTGTTTGCAAAGATATCTAGCCAGTGTGATTACAATAATAGTGGAACTAGATGATGAAACATAACACACATAAATAGAAGCCGATCACCTCTACGATCTCTCTTTAGGACTAACTTCTTCTTGGAGAAGATTAGGCACGGAGTTGGATGAGGAGGATAGCAAAACCAATCTCCCTTTCTGCAGTCCCACAGAAATGTAAAAACATTGCTCGTGTGACATTTTGGCGGAAATGCACAAAACACTCTTCAGAAAAGTGATTTGTGCAGTTCACCAAAAGGTCACAATAGCAACAAGGTGAAAATGGATAGCCCTGTTTGCAAAAGGAGGTCAAAAGAAAACAATTACTGCCCAATAACACAAGGACACATACGCTGACAAAAAAGAAGCATGTTCCATGTAATAAGGGAAAGATAGCACATGGTGGTTTATCAAAAATGGTTTGAGGAGGAGATTGCAAGATGGAAAGTACGTCGGCCGAGACACAATTTAAGCAAACAACTAAGAAGATCCACATGTAGCAACGTGGGAAGATGGGCAGTGGAGCAAGGCCGGAGGAAGCTGTACCTAAGGGTCGTCGGGATGTTACTAGGAGGGCACTGGCGGCAGGGATCTGCCCATACTGCGGCAGCGAGCAAGTGGCGAAGGCCCTATCGCTCCAGAGCTTGGTTAGAGAGAACGGTGGGTACCGCAGATCGGGACGTGCTGCCTCAACGCCGTCGAACGGAGAGACGATGAACATCCTCCCTTTCCGCCGGCAGACGGAATGCGGCCGGATCACTGACCAACGCTGAGAGAGAGAGGCCACGACGGCCTTGTGTGAGATGGTGTGACGAGAGACAAACCCATTTTTCCATTTTTCCCACGGCAATCATTTTATATTTTGTACGTGCCATTGAGGAATATATAACTTTATTTAATGCTAACGCGTCAAGTCGAACTTTGTTCCGTCTAGGCGCGGTACCCGACCCTCCTTCGAGTAAACAACTGCTAAACGCGTCAAATTATCACGTGGGCTGCCTTTTCGTACAGAAACGAACTCCACCGTGTACCTGCGCGGGTGTGGCCGGGAACAAGACGTGAGTACGTGCGTCCTGCGTGGACTTCTTCTTTAGGTGCAGGTACGTACGTGGGTTGGTGTGAGAGAGATGGTTTGTGCGAAACAGAGGCAATGTGTTGATGATATCTCAATCAGAAAAACGTAACATATGCAATGTGTGTGAAACAGAGTCATGGACGTGAGATATCGATAGAATTGAAAATAGGGATGAAGTGTGTGGCTGCGCGATCGATAAAGAGTGCCATCGAATTTGTGTTTGCCCACATCAAAGATACAGGGCGGCTGGCCTACTGGAATTTGAGAGGGCAGAGGTGCAGGTTTTCTCCGTGGCATGGATACCTACCTACAATGTTCGACTATCGGTGTGTGGGGGGGAGGGGGTAGAGACCGATCGACTAGTATATGTGTGGGGAAGGAGAGAGACCTAGCTATGTATTGAGGGAGATCGATCGACATCCATGGATATGTGTGGCAGAGGAATAAGGTTGGGAAAAAGACAAAGGTAGAGCGTCGGAGGGTTGGTGGTGGAGTGGCGTCTCACAAATGGTGGGATAGGCCTGCTAGACAAACGGAGGGTATGAGTGCAATATCAATAAGAGAGGGCGGGGGATGTCCGTCTGTCTATGCACGTGCGTGTGAGAGACGGGTCGGGAGGTATTCAAGGATGATGAGGGGAGAAGATATGGTTGTGGTAAGCATACGTAACTACATAGGAAGATCAACCGTCGTGTGTCCGAGAAAAGGAGAGACATAACTAGCGACGTAAGTGTATTGGTGCTTGGTGAAAACGAATTATAGTCGACCTGGCTATATGTAGGGAGATCAGTTCATATACACGCCTGCATGTGTTAGAAGCAAATAAGGTCCGAGAGGCAGACAGGGGGAGAGGGTGTGGCTAGGAGGTGTGCGAGAGGCCTACCATGTCGAGGGGGGAGGAGTGTGCGAGTATGTGATCAATGAAAAGAGGGGCGGGAGTGTGCACCTGCGTGGAATCGTATTGGACATAGGGGGCATGGACGGTGAGAAGAGAAGAGGGGAAGTATATATGTGTTTGTTGTAGGCACACTTGGCTAGAGAGGTATATCGACCGGTGTGTGCCGGAAAGAAGGAGCCGGGGGCCTACACACACCGCTGGTGGATGACCTAAAGAGAAATAATGAACGTGCGCGATGGAGGGGACGCTAAGGGTGTGTGAGGGGGCGGGCGTGTGCATGCACGATAGAAAGTTAGCGCTAGCTAGCTACAAATAGAAGAGGATCGTGAAGGTGTAAAAGACGAACAAAGATCATAATTCATTATAAAAAAGTGGATACGGATACTTGAAGAAGATATCATAATGTAGAACATTGATTATAATTTGGGCTAATGTGTGGCTTTTGCAACTCAGGTCTAAATACTTGTCATAATGTAGGGGGCGGGGCACTATACTTTGTGTGATAAACACGGTGTACGTATGGAACATGGTTTAGATTATGCATATATAGTTAGTACATCAAATGTACTATTATTTGGAATCAACATCAAGTGTATTCAAAAATAGAATTCGAGTTCATGTAGTACAGATAGTTCATATCTATCTCTGTAGTAATCATGTGGTGTGTTATTAAGGTAATACACGAATGATGGTTGAAGTTGGCAACAATCATGATTGTAGATTCTTATTGAAATAGAGAAACGAATTCAAATTTAGTTCGAATTGCAGCGGTAGTATAGACATTTGGAATGCACTAAAATGTTGGTATGAGTAGGTTACATGCATTATACAGCAAGCGAAAAAATTTAATTGGACATAACATGGATTCATACTCCCTCCTTCCATCTATATAGGGCGTAATGAGATTTTTAAGACCGCCTTTGACTATTGACAAGATTAATAGTACATGACATGCACAATGTGAAAATTATATCATTGAAAGAACCTTTCACAGACGAATTTAACGGTGTGCTTTGTGTAAGTTGTATGTCATATATTATTGCTCTAATATTTGGTCAAAGTTAGCATCGAAAAACGCATTAGGCCCTATATAGATGGAAGGAGGGAGTAGCTTTGAATAGCATTTGTATAGTAAAATGGGGCAAGACTCTCTCTTTGTGTGGTGTGAATAGTTTAATTTTTTTCGTTTTCTTTTTGGTTGAGGGAAGTGCGAATTGATTTGGTACGTACAAGTACAATATTACTACACGTTAGGCTTGTCCCTAAAATTCAACCCGCGCCTTGTTATATCCCGAAAATTCAGATATCGTGCTCCCAAAACTGGCGCCTTCACAACCCGCGCCTTGCTATCCCGAAATTACAACGCGCGCGAAAACTCCCTCCAGCTGCCAAATCCCGACACGCGAAATCCCCCTTCTAACCCTGAGCCAAAAGGGCCGCTAGTTCAAATCGATGGGGGGTACTTTTGTAACACACCCTACATTTTGGACAAGCGCGTCCCTAAGTCATGCTTAACCCCCTCCCATCGCCCCCTTTTCGCCATTCGAAATACCATGCCGACATAACCTCTCTGCTCAAGCCGCGAAACCCCACCCTCCTCCGTCTGCCACCTCACCGCTGCCCAGCCGGAGCCTCTTCCCCGACTACGTCGTCCACCGCAACAGCTCGACGTCCCTCGTCCACCTCCCCGGATGAGGATCCGTCGTCCATCTCGCCATCCCGCCGGTTCAGCCGCCCCGTCCTCCACCTCCAAGGAGCTGCTCCGACGATCGCCTCATCTATCGCGGCTGCTCCATCCCCACAGCACCGCCTTAACCTGCTCCACCGGAACCGCAACATCCTCACCGACTCCTCGGATGAAGCCGAGGCCTACTCGGCACCACCAAAGAGGTTGTACACTCATCGCATCGCACCTTCTCCTTAACTCGACCTCCTGGCACCGACGGTGATCCATCCCGCACCCCCATGGAGCTACTACCTTGAAGCCGGCGCCGCGGGCGACATCTCCATGGCGGCTCTCCCCCAGTGCAAGGCCCCTTCGGTGGCGGCATCCATACCAGCCGGATCTGCTGCTGCTGCTCCGGCTCTCACTCGATCGCTCGCTTGCCCAGCTGCTACTGCTGCTCTGCTTCGATTTAGCCACACTTCAGTTGACTGAATCGAATTTTGGGTCAGTCGATTTTCAAGGGTTGGGGGGGGGGGCTCGCCAGAGTTAAGGAAGAACCACCTGCAGCAGGGACAGGGGCTCACCGGAGAGGTACCTTGCTATCTATCTTAGGGTTCAGGGTGGGGGCGGGGGGCCTAGAGGGCTGGCCGGGGCGGCGGTGGGGAGTTTTTTCGGGGCGGCGAGGCAGCGCTGGGGCCGGCGGTTTGGCCGGTGGTGGCTGGCTGCTCAGGGGGGTGCAGGTTGAAGATGAACTGCAGGCCCTCCCTAAACTACATGTCAAGCGCCTCTCTGCTACCATTGCGTTCAGCTTCGACACTAGCATTCAGATTTCACAGTAAATTTCAGTTTCGACAGTTAAGTTTAGAGTCAACAGTTTTTACCTCATCTGTTGTAGTCAGGTGGTTTTTGCGGATGTAAATTTTACATCCATTTTACATCATCTATTGGAGATGCTATTAGAATCCCACTTGAGATTGACGATGTCTGTCTTGTGCTGCTTCAGCCTTGACGTCTTACGGCTCACCGGAGCTGCTCCAACGACAGAATGATCCATCACAACAGAGCAGTGCCCTAGACGCCATCTACAGATTCCTCAGATATTCCTCCACACCTCCGACAGCCACCTCTACCTCAACTGCTTCAGCGACCAACCCAATGATGCTGAGGTCGACACGTCTACGGCAAGGAGGTTGTACACTTGTTGCATCACTTATTACTATACATTCACGTCGATCCATTAGGGCTATTTTGGTTCAACGGAAAAACATAGCAATAGGGAATTTTCCAATGGCACTCTACTATTCAATTATTCATGCATTTTGTTGAAAGGAATGAAGCAAAACATCCACCTGGACCTACTTTTCAAAATCCTATGCATGAAAACAAGACCAAGTGCATTAGTGCCAGAATAACATTCTAACTGTACACGCTTTCATATGGTTTCACTTTATTTTGGCCATGTTTCTTTGCATTCCTCTGCTCTTCCAATTCCTGTAAACCAAACACCCAAGTTGACAGAAATCCTGTGTTTACAAATGCTCTGTTTACCATGTGCATTTCCTATCCTATTCCGGTGTTTTTCCTATCCCTGCGTTTTAAGAATCATGCAAGCCAAATGAGCCCTTACAGAATTACTTCAGTTACAGGTACGTGTCGAAGGGAACTTTGTGTGGTTTGTCCTGCTCCTGCCGCGACGTCGTCCACCTCACCTGAGCTGCTCCATCGACAGAAGCATCCACCAAACCAGACATCACGACTCCTGACCGTCTTTCGCCGCCTCAGATCTCCTTCCCTGCCGCCGGCACCCACCGCAACGGCATCACCATCATCGACTCAGCAGATGAACCTGAGGAGTACACGGGTCCACAAGAGAGGTCGCACTCTTTTGTTTCTGCTTATGTTATGCATTGCTTAAACTTACCTGCTACTTTATCGTCCTGTTCAGCTCTTGGACTCCCAAGTCAGGTCCAAATTAATGTTCAAACTTGAGTTCTAAATTAGTTGTGGGGCACATATCGAGGCAGCAATGAATAGTATGTCTGTCTAATATCTGGTTCACCTAGGGTATGCCTATGTTGTTCATCTTGGGTGGGAAACAAATAGTAAAGCAATCATCATCTGTCTTTTTATTAATTTAAAGCAATCATCAGCCTGCTATCATTATTTTTGGATCCATCCACTGGTTGTTACCATCACTCTAAATTTCTGCATGCTCTCCTTACATAATCTCACCATATTTTTTTCGTATGCATGTCAGATATTGTACACAGTCATGCTGAACATGTAGAGAAAAAGAGAAGAGTTTTGCGCGGCAATACAATGTCATGCAGACATCGCTCCATGGTGGGTTCAATGGCAAACCCTCCCCACCCCTCTCCAGATTGTAATCCAGAGGAAGATATCTGTTCTGAGGCGGATTCAGACGCCGCTGACCACTCCTATTTACCCCCCAAGGTGTTTGCTCTACCTTGGCATGATGATGTTAGTCATATCATGCATATGTTGCCTTGCAGTGCCTACTTTTGACATCATATATGTCATCTGCTTAGTTTAGACATGTTCTGTAATGCCACCTGTTTAGTTTCTATATCATATATGGGAATTATGCAGTCTCATGTCTTTTAGCCAGCCATAATATATGTGAAATGTGCAATGCCATCCTGTTTAACCAGGCATCATATATTTGAATGATATCTTGCCCATCCTTTTCTTCATTACATTTCCATTTGTCGACAATGTTTGTACATTAAACTACTCTTCCTGTGAATCAGCCATTTGGGTGGGAGATGGAAAAATCTGGAGTGAAAACAAGGCCTTCAGAGCAGACAGTGCTACCTGTCGAAGCAGATCTCTTGTTGGGTCCCGATAGCTCCTCAGAGATGGATTCAGAGACAGATGACCAGTCCTATTCCCCCACTGAGGTGTATGCTCTAACTTGGCACGGTTATACTGCTCATATCATGCATATGGTGTCTTGCATTGCATAGTTTAGACATCATATACACAATATTCAACACCATGTTCTTAGTTCAGACATCATATCGAATGCCCTCTGTTTAGCATATAAATCACATATGTGAATTAAATGATGCGATCCTGATTACTTAGATAACATGTAGGTGAATTATGTCATGCGATCCTGTTTAGTTATTCATCATATCTTTGAATTATGTTATGCTATGCTATCCAGTTTAGATAGACATCATATATGTGAAATTATGTCATGCTATCCGTTTTAGTTAAACAATATACATGTCAACTATTTCATGCCCTCTTTTTTCCACACTATCTATTGCATCTGTCTCTCATACAATGTCTGTACATTCAACTATGTTTCCTGTTTATCAGCCATTTGAATTGGAGCGGGTGATGCCAGTATCTAGCGGACTAAAAACACGGTCTTCAAATAAAACAGTGCTACCTCTTGGTGGAGATAGCACCCCGGTTGTACATGCACAAGAACCAGCCCTACCACACATAACCCAAACTCTCGCAGATTGTACCCCTACTGCGATGGACAGAGAACCAGCTTCACCCAATCTAACCCCAACCCCAGCCGATAGTAACCCAGTTCCTGTTGACACAGCACCATCTCCACCACAGAGCTCCCAAACAAGAGCAGTTAGTAAGGCAGCTCCAGTGCCCAAAGGGCCAGTACTATCACGGCGAACCCCAACTCCACCAGTTAGTACGCCTATTCCTGTGGAGGAAGCACAACCAGCTAGTCGTAGTTTAGCATCTATCGCATTTGATGTTGTTAAATCGTATGTGCGTATCTTCCCATCTTGGAAATATTATACTGAAGATGAAGGAAAATGCCAGTTGCAGGTGTTTGTCCAGGAGTTATGTGTAAGTAATGTTATTCATGGCAATTACTTTGCTTCGTCCCATACATCCTACCTCCATGATGGTTATAATACAGCAAATTTTCCCATTTTTCTCTATAGAGAAGGACCGATTTGGAAACTCAGGATGAGGTAACCTGTGCTAATACCTCTGCTATCTTCAAGAATGCTTGGTGGCAGTATCGGAATTACCTGAAGAAAACGTACTTCGCCGGCAAAGAAACTCATCAAATTCCCTTATGTTCTCCTGAGACACATTTACTGGACGATGACTGGGAACGCCTTGTTCTGTACTGGTCCCAAACCAAGAATGTTGTAAGGTCTATAAGCTCATTTTCTATTTTTAAGTATTATATTCTTGCGTCTTACTGTACTCTATTCATGTAGAACAAGTGCCTAAACCTGAAGAACAATTGTTCTAATTTAAGATTCCATTGCTATCATAGTTCAAAAAAGCGCTAGGCGTTAATTGTGCGTTTTGCCACCGCCTTGCACTTTACTGACCAAAGCGCATGCTTATGTGCAGTTATGCACAGATTAAGCATAGTAATGCGTAATGCATTTTGCCAACGCCTAGAGCCTAGGCGCGCTTAAGCGCGCCTTTTTTTAACTATGATTGCTTTGCTCTTGTATCACTGTATTTACTCATACAAGCTTATTTTTAAATTGAAGGATCCAATCGAAACTCCAATGCACAGCAGGTATGTTCACGCATGTTTCTTTAACATGTTTGCTCTTATCAATAGCTCTGTTGATTTCAATTCTAATTGTCTATACAGTTGACTTTCATTCATGCACATTACTAGCATCACAACAGAGCCAATAGTGTTGTTGTACATGTAGACCCATGGTACCCATCTGAAATGTTGTTGTGCCATGTAGTTTCCCATGCTTTGTATTCTTTCACTGCTGCTTTGTCTTGAACTGATATGATTTGAACCGTGTCTCTATTTTGATTTGGCAAGACAATGCAGTGACCATAGGACATAGATATATGTTTGTTTGATGCTTTTATTATGTACTAGTACTTGGCAATAGAAGACTTGGTAGTTTAATCATGTCCACCTTACTAATGAACTGGTTCACCGAAATGAGTTTCATATACTAGTACATGCTAAACTTGTTATGTGTCTGCTTGTTTCTTATTTTAAAATGCTGAAATAATATTGGGGAAGAGTGCCTTATTAAGCAATGGTAAAGGAAGTAATGTAGATAAGGTTCAGGATAGTGACACATCCTTGTTGGTCTCCAACAAAGCTGATAAAACAGCTAAGGAAGACTCTCTTGAAGACAGCGAGACAACCCCAAAGTCCTGTCTTGGTTTAGTGTTCGAGTTACTGGCCACTACTGCTTGCACAAGCTATTCAAACTCACTGTCTGAATCAGTTCGGTTTCTTGAGTCTCAACTACAAGCTGAAAGACATCGATCAGCTGTGCTGCGACAAGAAGCGGAAGGACTGCGGAAGTCCCTGGAGCATTCAGATGCATACTTTCTGGTGCAACAGCAAGCGTTGGAGGATTTTAGCGCCAAACAGGACAAAGCTAATAAGCTTGCTAAGCTTATTGCCAGCATGGTGGATACCCAGGATAATGTTTCTTGAGCTCTTCTGAAGTTGTTTCAGTTATGCTCTTGTTTTGTTGCCGCGTTTATTTACACTGGTGGCCAATTTTGACGGCCAGTGTATGTAATATGCTGCTTTGTTCCCTATATTTGCACTGGTGGCAAACTTTGATGCCCAGTGGATGTAATATGTGTAATAGCGGTAATAGGCTAGCGTTTATTGCTTGCTTATTTATTTACTTATTGTCTTGTTTAGTTCTTTGCTTGTAGTCACTTCAGTTCTTTTTCTGTGTTTTTCTAGTGGCCACAATAGCCTATTTTTGGTAACTAGGCCAAAATAATCATGGCAACACATGGACTGTTGTAACCATGGGCCTCCTGCAGGTAGTATGATCCATGGGCCTTCTTCCGGACGTAGGATCCATTGGCCTTCTATACGGGCCGTAGGGTCCATTGGCCTTCTATAAGGGCCTTAGGATTCATGGGCCTTCTACGGGTCGTAGGGTTCATGGGCCTCCTATGGGCCGTAGGTTCCATGGGCCTTCTACGAGTCGTACGATCCATGAGCCTTCTACGGGCCGTACTATTCATGGGCCTCATACGGCTGTAGGATCCATGGGCCTTCTACGGGGTGTATCATCATTCTGCCAATCATGGGTCGTACTATTCGTGGACCATAACAGGCCGTTAATAGGCCGTATTTGATAACTCTATGAAAACAGCCCAACGGGTTTTTTTGACATGAAAACGGCCCAACGTATTAACGGTCCGCAAATGGGCCGACTATAACAACGGGCTGAATTTGGCCCATAAGCAGAAAATGACAGTAACCGGCCGTATGTAACCGAATGCTGCAAATGAGCCCAAGAATCAATGGGCCCTGAGAAGGCTGAAAGATAACTTGGGCTGGAAACGGCCCAATGGAATAACGGGACGTTAATGGGTATAAAGTGATACACTGTTCATTACGGGTCAGTTTCACCACGGGCCGTTAATGGGCCAAGAGTTACAAAGGGCCTCATATGGGCCGAAAGAAGTCATGGTCCACACATGGGCCGGAAGTTAAAACGGGCTGGAATCATATTGGACGGCCCAGATGACGCTAGTGGGCCTAATTTGGATAGGGCATAACGAGCCCTGGGTTAGCGGGCTGTAAATGGGCTATATGCGAACAGGCCATTAACAGGCTTTCCGTGGGCCGGCCCGCCACCTTTTGACCAAATCAAACGAGCCGGCCTTTTCACAGGAATGGGCCTCTGTTGGGCCGTGCCACGTGTCGCCGTATCATAGGAACCTTTTGTCAATGAGCGGATGACATATGTCCCAACGGTGAGCCGACACGTGTTTCCTCGAGCCAATGATGATTTTACACGTGGAAAATCCCCATTGGTCGGGGCTGTTAACGGGTTATCGGATCCAAAACCCGACCCGATAGCTTAACGGCGTTCGGTTACGGTGGATGCCACGTGTCGGTCACCCTTGATGAAAGCACTTCTGTGACACGCGATTTATCGTCATGGAAGTGGACACTTCCGTGATGATAATTTTGGTAATGTCATGGAACACTCTACGATAGCACATGTATGACTATCTTGATTCTGTCATAAAATCGTCATGGATGTACATGCATGACAAAAAACGCGACCTACAGTGACAAACCTGTATCATCACAGAAGTGTGTTTTTTTGTAGTGTATGCCAGGATTGTTCCATCTATATGAAGAACACGTGGGACTGGAACTACGAGACGGACATGTACCCAGAAGTGGACGTACGAACCTGAGTAATGTAGCGCAGTAAGTGAAGTAGAAAGGCACAAATGGTATGAACATGCGTGGCATATAGGGTGTGTTTGGTTGCGTTCTCGTCTCAGCATAGTTGTTCCCTCTTCATGCATGCTCAACTCAACACCCCTCTTCATGCATGCTCTCTTCATGCATGCTTCTAGTGTATTTGTGCTAAACTAGTGTGGACTCATGCACCCTCCATACACTCTACCAAACACCCAAAAGTGGGTCGAGAAGGGAAATCTTGGGCGGCATTTGTCTCTTACTACGTACTACCATTAAATGTTGTACGTGCAATGCACGGTGATGTTATGGAGTATGTGCCTAAGTACTCTGCTACTACTATATTAGTTGGAGGCACATATTAACTTTTATATTTCTTTACGTGTATGCCCCGAGACCTTCCAAGTAGACGTGTCTTTCTCTCCAGGTTGCAATTTGTATCGTTCATACCACTAAGTACTACTACCATACTACGTGTGGTCTCCGACCCAGAAGTGGAAGAAGTGGAGACGCTCTACCACGCTTTTTTTGCGCTGGGCTCTATCTACCACGTTGTTCATGTTCCACTCCTTTCGCTGACGTGTGGGACATCCAGCACGTGCCATGTTTGGCACTCTTCGTCGTAAGAGTTGAAACGCTAGCATTCATTAGAAATAAAAAATACTTATAAATCAGCAGTGATACTTTTTTGAGAACCAATCAGTAGTGATACTATACCACGCAGTTTCCTTGCTCCTCGATATCAGAAAGAATACTTTCTTTCGCCAACATGTGGGACGTCGACCATCCTGGTCCACTTGCCATGCACATAGAACTCCAAGGGAGAGTCACCCCGGTCGTCGCACTGTAGTAACGATGACTAATGAGCCGTCAAATCACATGCCCACTTCCCACTTTGAAGTTGCTCGAATGAAGGAACCATCATGACTTCGTTGAATTCCGCTTCTTGAAGAAAACTATTGTACCAGCAGTACTGCTAGCTATAGTAGTTACTCCAACAGAGGCCTCCTTTCGTTCATGGGATAGGAATTTTATAGGAATATGAAAATCATAGGAAGTGAGATGACATGCATCTCAATTCCTATAGAGAAAGAGATGCCATTTGATGCATAGGATAGGAATTTTTCCATTTAGTCTAGGCTAATGTACTGGTAATTTGACCTAAAAACTACAATAGTAACTAGTAGTACTTGTACATGCTCGTACTCAGACAGAGACACACACACTAACTACTAGTACTACTACTTCTCACATGTTGGCCAGACGCCGTCGTTCTCCTTCCCGGCTTTGTCGCCGACACCCCACCATGATTGGATCTCCGCCGACCTCTCCGCAGCAGCGCGTGCGTCCTCTTCTTTCTTGCGGCGGCGGGCTTCTCTTTTCTTGAGTGCTTTCTAACTTTTCTGCTCCCTCTGTGCAGCTTTGGCCGCCTCTTTCTCTACCGCCCATTCGGCCTTGGCATCTTCAAATTCCTCCCATGTAGGTGTGAGGTCGCGAGCGACGATGAACTCAGCACGGCAGGATGCCATCACTTCCCTACCATTTTGTGTGCGGTCATGGGCGACGAGGAACCCGGCGCGGCGGGATGCCATCGCTGCCTTCCCGGTTAGTGTGCGGCACGGTGGCATGAACAACGCTTGGTGAGAGCTCTGGGGTGGAGTGGCCGGACAACCGTATAGTGCATTGGTTTGTCAAGAGTTGAAGGACAGAAGACGAAGGAAATTTGGATTCCCCTTCAATCCTGGTCATTTATTACCGAGTAAACTGCATTGGCGGTCATCGAACTTATCTTGATAGCTCACTTTGATCATTGTATACGAGATATGGTGATTATACGGTCACTGGCTCAGCGTATAGCTCCGTATTTTTCTGGTTGACCAGTCAAACAGTCTGCATGCGCCTCATGAGCTCGTGTTCTTTATCAATCTATGTAGGCCTACCTGCCAATGGAGAAAGAAATACTGTAAAAACCAAAATTATGCGTACGTGGGGAATCAAACCACGGACTCATCGCTGCAACGCACCCTCGTCAACCAAATGAAAATGAAATACTTCGCGTCAGACACTCACGCTCATGCTGTCAAAGCATGCTAATGCATGCACATCGCCCTCTAAATCAAAGTCATGCTCATGGCGCAACGCAAACAGCGATCCCATCACCTGCGCGCACCGGCGGTGCTTGACATTACTGTTTAGATGTTTGATGGAGGCCTACGCGAACGCCGAGCATGTATTCACCTGGCTCATCACCAACAGTCATACTCGGAGCGCCTTGCTCATGCATACCGTCCAACACAACGACAATCTATAAAATAGCCTAGCTAGAGAGGGTACTATGGTACGGAGTATGTACTATCGTGAGCGACCAATCTTAGTGCCACTGCACACAAGTATCTGTCTAATCGATTCATTCATTATTCATAAGTTATGCATGGTTGTGTGGTGTCTAATGGTGGTCGTCAAAGGTTAGCTAGCGACAAGAGCGGTTGTCAATACGTGCCACATATGCTTCAAAGGCTCGTCATCCATGAGTTCACACTTTACCACCACGCCATCATCTGACCGCCATAGCCTACCGAAACCCCTTCCATCGCTAGCGCGTGCTTCCCGCCTGAAATGGTCACCGTCTCTCCAGAACGTCAATGCCGCATTCACCGGACTTAATTGCAGGTGCAATTGGTGTGTCACTGACATGCGGGTCTGATGCCGGTTGGGCCCACATGTCAGTAACCCAACGCATCTGCAGTTAAGTCACTGAAGCAGCGTCTGCATCATGCCCGACAAACCTACTCCGGTGCCAGTTGTCCGTCCGTCTGCCGCGGCTCATTGCCATTCGCCCGCTATATTAACTTGAGCCCCAGCTCCCAGCCATAGCCAAAGACCCACACTTATTCTCCTCCGGTCCCTTCCTTCTGTCGGCACCACTCCAACCATGGCCTCCTGGCGCTCCGAAGCTCTCTTGGACGTATTGTCGCAGGAGCAGACGAGGGACATCGGCGGCTCCGCTCCGGGCGCGCTCCAAAGCTCTCTTCGACGTACTATCGCAGGAGCAAACGAAGGAGATC